>NC_138317.1:43525000-43557500 GCF_965601325.2 Salmo salar
AACCCCCCAAAAAATCCTCCTTCCTTCCTTCCGTCCTCCTTTCTCAATTCAATTTCAATTCAATTCAATTCAATTCAATTTAAGGGCTTTATTGGTATGGAAAACACATGTTAACATTGCCAAAGCAAGTGAAGTAGATAATATACAACAGTGGAATAAATAATAAAAAATTAACAGTAAACATTACACATTTCTCACATTATGTCTACAGTTGAAGTCGGAAGTTACACTTAGGTTGGAGTCATTAAAACTCGTTTTTCAACCACTCCACACATTTCTTGTTAACAAACTATAGTTTTGACAAGTCGGTTAGGACATCTACTTTGTGCATGACGCAAGTAGTTATTCCAACAATTGTTTACAGACAGATTATTTAACTTATAATTCACTGTATCACAATTCCAGTCGGTCAGAAGTTTACATACACTAAGTTGACTGTTCCTTTAAACAGCTTGGAAAACCCCAGCAAATGATGTCATGGCGTTAGAAGCTTCTGATAGGCTAATTGACATAATTCTTTGGTCAATTGGAGGTGTACCTGTGGATGTATTTCAAGGCCTACCTTTAAACTCAGTGCCTCTTTGCTTGACACCATGGGAAAATCAAAAGAAATCAGCCAAGACCTCAGAAAAAAAATTGTAGACCTCCACAAGTCTGGTTCATCCTTGGGAGCAATTTCCAAATGCCTGAAGGTACCACATTCATCTTTACAAACAATAATACACAAGTATAAACACCATGGGACCACGTAGCCATCATACCGCTCAGGAAGGAGATGCGTTCTGTCTCCTAGAGATGAACATACTTTGGTGTGAAAAGTCCAAATCAATCCCAGAACAACAGCAAAGGACCTTGTGAAGATGCTGGAGGAAACAGGTACAAAAGTATCTTTATCCACAGCAAAACAAGTCCTATATCGACATAACCTGAAAGGCCGCTCAGCAAGGAAGAAGCCACTGCTCCAAAACCGCCATAAAAAAGCCAGACTACGGTTTGCAACTGCATATGGGGACAAAGATTGTACTTTTTGGAGAAATGTCCTCTGGTCTGATGAAACAAAAATAGAACTGTTTGACCATAAGGACCATCATTATGTTTGGAGGAAAAAGGGGGAGGCTTGCAAGCCGAAGAACACCATCCCAACTGTGAAGCACGGGGGTGGCAGCATCATGTTGTGGGGGTGCTTTGATGCAGGAGGGACTGGTGCACTTCACAAAATAGATGGCATCATGAGGTAGGAAAGTTATGTGGTTATATTGAAGCAACATCTCAAGACATCAGTCAGGAAGTTAAAGCTTGGTCGCAAATGGGTCTTCCAAATGCACAATGACCCCAAGCATACTTCCAAAGTTGTGGCAAAATGGCTTAAGGACCACATAGTCAAGGTATTGGAGTGGCCATCACAAAGCCCTGACCTCAATCCTATAGAACATTTGTGGGCAGAACTGAAAAAGCGTGTGCGAGCAAGGAGGCCTATAAACCTGACTCAGTTACACCAGCTCTATCAGGAGGAATGGGCCAAAATTCACCCAACTTATTGTGGGAAGCTTGTGGAAGGCTACCTGAAACGTTTGACCCAAGTTAAACAATTTAAAGGCAATGCTACCAAATACTAATTTAGTGTATGTAAACTTCTGACCCACTGGGAATGTGATGAAATAAATAAAAGCTGAAATAAATAATTCTCTCTACTATTATTCTGACATTTCACATTCTAAAAATAAAGTGGTGATCCTAACTGACCCAAGACAGGGAATTTTTACTAGGATGATGTCACGTCCTGACCAGTAAAAGGGGTAATTTGTCATTGTAGTATAGTCAGGGAGTGGCAGGGGGTGTTGTTTTTGTGTGTTTTGGGGTTGGTTTGTTTCATGGGGATTTGTTCTAGTTTTCATTTTCTATGTTCATTTTCTATGTGTGGCCAAGTATGGTTTCCAATCAGAGGCAGGTGTCTTTCGTTGTCTCTGATTGGAAGCCATACTTAGGCAGCCTGTTTTTTCCTGTGGGTTTGTGGGTGGTTGTTTTTCGTATAGTTATTTGTCATATTGTTTATTTTTTTTTGTTTAAGTGTTCTCTCATTAATTAATAGAAGAAGATGAGCACTCAACACGCTGGGCCTCGGTCCAATCCTTCCGACAGTTGTGACAGATGAAATATCAGGAATTGTGAGAAACTGAGTTTAAATGTATTTGACTAAGGTGTATGTAAACTTTGTGACTTCAACTGTATATACGGTGTTGTAACGATGTGCAAAATGTTAAAGTACAAAAGGGAAAATAAATAAACATAAATATAGGTTGTATTTACAATGGTGTTTGTTCTTCACTGGTTGCCCTTTTCTTGTGGCAACAGGTCACAAATATTACTGCTGTGATGGCACACTGTGGTATTTCACCCAGTAGATATGGGAGTTTATCAAAACTGGGTTTGTTTTCTAATTCTTTGTGGATCTGTGTAATCTGAGGGAAATATATATCTCTAATATGGTCATACATTTGGCAGGAGGTTAGGAAGTGCAGCTCAGTTTCCACCTCATTTTGTGGGCAGTGTTGCACATAGCCTGTCTTCTCTTGAGAGCCAGGTCTGCCTACGGCGGCCTTTCTCAATAGCAAGGCTATGCTCACTGAGTCTGTACATAGTCAAAATATTTCCTTAAGTTTGGGTCAGTCACAGTGGTCAGGTATTCTGCCACTGTGTTCTCTCTGTTTAGGGCCAAATAGCATTCTACTTTGCTTATTTTTATTTTTTTGTAATTTCTTTCCAATGTGCAAAGTAATTATCTTTCTGCCACTGAGTTGGTCCAGCATTAGCAGCATGCAGGCTAATAATAGAGGAATTACTCAGCAAAGCCTATTTAACCGTAAACACTGGGATAAAGCCCCTCTGTGTGTGTGTGTGTGTGTGTGTGTGTAGTGTGTGTGTGTATTTACACTGTCAGTTGTGTGGCTTGAGGGATAGCCCCAATCGATAGAATACAGACTTGTATCTCTCTCACACAGTTCTAATCCTTCCAATTTCTCCTTCTCTCTTTCCATCTTTTTTCCCCACTATCCCGCCCTTTTCCCTGCTTCCCCGTCTCTCTCTCTCTTTCTTCCTACTTCCCCGTCTCTCTCTCTCTTTCTTCCTACTTCCCTCTCTCTCTCTCTCTCTCTTTCTTCCTGCTTCCCTCTCTCTCGCGTGCTTTTTCTTCCTGCTTCCCTCTCTATCTTTATCTTCCATCTTCCCTGCTTCCCTCTCTCTCTCGTGTTTTCTTCCTGCCTGCCTCTCTCTCTTTCTCTTTCCTGCTTCCCTCTCTCTCGTTTTTACTTCCTGCATCCCTCTCTCTATCTCCCTGCTTCCCTCTTTTTCTGTCGTCCAATAATCTCTCTCTCTCTCTCTCTCTCTCTCTCTTCCTTCCTGCTTCCCTCTCTCTCTGTAAATCCCTCCCTCTGTCCTATGATAATCTCTTTCTCTCTCTCTCTCTGTCTCTCTCTCTCTCTCTCTAACCTACTTGTTTGGCATTACAGTATTACAGCGTGTTGTTGGCATGAGGTCTAGTTCTCCAGGCATGTTAGGGAGCGTTGTGCCGGGTCAGCCCAGGGAAATGCCCTCTCTCTGCCAGGCATGAGTAGAGAGGACAGGAGGGATGGGGTGGAGTTGGAGAGGGATGAATGAATGACAGCGCAACACTTACCAATGGCTTGAATAGATCGTGACTGTGTACAGACAGTTTACATAAGCTGATATCAGCTGTCATGTTGTTTATGACATTTGTTATGTCCTTATTATTATTATTATTATTATTATTATCAGAATGTTATGAGGATTCCAAGATTCAGTCACGATCTCAGTCTACAGTGTTTGAGAGTGATCTCTTTGTCAAAAGCAGCAGACATATTTGTCCTGTTGAGTAATACACTGGCAGTGTGTAAACTTCCTCTTTAGACAAACACAAAACAGTGCAGTTCAAATCAGGAAGGCCGGTTCTGAATTTAACGTCATCAAGCAGCATAACATAATTCACTTTGCTTCCTGTTTCTACGGACATAGCGGGAGTGACGACAAACATGTCATCATTAGCACAGGGTCTGGTTTCTCCTCCTCTTTCCTGTTAGCCATGTGTGGAATGTCATTCACCTATTGACCTTTTGGCCGATAAGTACGGCACAATAACGCACATTCCTCATGGTTGTTGTTCAACCAATGGGATCACTCTGGCAATGATGACCTTCCTGTCTCTCAACCAATGGGCTCACTCTGGCAATGATGACCTTCCTGTCTCTTAACCAATGGGATCACTCTGGCAATGATGACCTTCCTCTCTCTCAACCAATGGGCTCACTCTGGCAATGATGACCTTCCTGTCTCTCAACCAATGGGCTCACTCTGGCAATGATGACCTTCCTGTCTCTCAACCAATGGGCTAAATGTTGGGATGTATTTACATGCACCATGTTCTGTCACTTTCTGTTTTTCAGCCACATTGTCAACAACTATCCCCAGCACCTCCCCAGCACCTCCCCAGCACCTCCCCAGCACCTCCCCACCACCTCCCCAGCACCTCCCCACCACCTCCCCAGCACCTCCCCACCACCTCCCCACCACCTCCCCAGCACCTCCCCAGCACCTCCCCACCACCTCCCCAGCACCTCCCCAGCACCTCCCCAGCACCTCCCCACCACCTCCCCAGCACCTCCCCACCACCTCCCCAGCACCTCCCCACCACCTCCCCACCACCTCCCCACCACCTCCCCACCACCTCCCCACCACCTCCCCAGCACCTCCCCAGCACCTCCCCACCACCTCCCCAGCACCTCCCCAGCACCTCCCCACCACCTCCCCAGCACCTCCCCAGCACCTCCCCACCACCTCCCCAGCACCTCCCCACCACCTCCCCAGCACCTCCCCACCACCTCCCCACCACCTCCCCACCACCTCCCCAGCACCTCCCCACCACCTCCCCACCACCTCCCCAGCACCTCCCCACGCACCTCCCCAGCACCTCCCCACCACCACCCCACCACCTCCCCAGCACCTCCCCACCACCTCCCCAGCCCACCACCTCCCCCACCCCACACTCCCCAGCACCTCCCCACCACCTCCCCACCACCTCCCCAGCACCTCCCCACCACCTCCCCAGCACCTCCCCACCACCACCCCACCACCTCCCCAGCACCTCCCCACCACCTCCCCGCACCCCCCAGCACCTCCCCACCACCTCCCCCCACCCCCCACCTCCCCAGCACCTCCCCACCACCTCCCCAGCACCTCCCCAGCACCTCCCCCCACCCCCCAGCACCTCCCCACCACCTCCCCAGCACCTCCCCACCACCACCCCACCACCTCCCCAGCACCTCCCCAGCACCTCCCCACCACCTCCCCACCACCTCCCCAGCACCTCCCCACCACCTCCCCACCGCCCCACCACCTCCCCACCACCTCCCCAGCACCTCCCCAGCCACCTCCCCAGCACCTCCCCACCACCTCCCCAGCACCTCCCCACCACCTCCCCAGCACCTCCCCAGCACCTCCCCACCACCTCCCCACCTCCCAGCACCTCCCCACCACCTCCCCAGCACCTCCCCACCACCTCCCCAGCCACCTCCCCAGCACCTCCCCACCACCACCCCACCACCTCCCCAGCACCTCCCCACCACCTCCCCAGCACCTCCCCACCACCTCCCCAGCACCTCCCCACCACCTCCCCACCACCTCCCCAGCACCTCCCCAGCACCTCCCCACCACCTCCCCAGCACCTCCCCACCACCACCCCACCACCTCCCCAGCACCTCCCCACCACCTCCCCAGCACCTCCCCACCACCTCCCCACCACCCTCCCAGCACCTCCCCACCACCTCCCCAGCACCTCCCCAGCACCTCCCCACCACCTCCCCAGCACCTCCCCACCACCACCCCACCACCTCCCCAGCACCTCCCCAGCACCTCCCCACCACCTCCCCAGCACCTCCCCACCACCTCCCCAGCACCTCCCCACCACCTCCCCACCACCTCCCCAGCACCTCCCCACCACCTCCCCACCTCCCCACCACCTCCCCAACCACCTCCCCACCTCCCCAGCACCTCCCTACCACCTCCCCACCACCTCCCCAACCACCTCCCCACCACCTCCCCACCACCTCCTAACCCACTCTATTACATTAATCAAAACAGGAACATTTTACATTTGGCTAGAATTTAATGAGGAAATTATCTCAACAGAGGAACATTTTCTCCTGTGTGCTACCTACATCCCCCCACTAGAATCCCCGTACTTTAATGAAGACAGCTTCTCCATCCTACCTATATCCCCCCACTAGAATCCCCATACTTTAATAAAGACAGCTTCTCCATCCTACCTATATCCCCCCACTAGAATCCCCATACTTTAATGAAGACAGCTTCTCCATCCTACCTGTATCCCCCCACTAGAATCCCCATACTTTAATGAAGACAGCTTCTCCATCCTACCTATTTCCCCCCACTAGAATCCCCATACTTTAATGAAGACAGCTTCTCCATCCTAGAGGGGGAAATCAATCATTTCCAGCCCCAGGGACATGTACTAGTCTGTGGTGACCTAAATGCCAGAACCGGACAAGAACCTGACACCCTCAGCACACAGGGGGACAAACACCTGCCTGGAGGTGACAGCGTTCCCTCCCCCATATGCCCCCCTGGACACAACGACGACAACATAACCAACAAAAACGGGTCACAACTCCTGCAGCTCTGTCTCACGCTGGGTATGTACATAGTCAATGGTAGGCTTCGATGGGGACTCCTATGGTAGGTACACCTATAGCTCATCTCTTGGCAGTAGTACTGTAGACTACTTTATCACTGACCTCAACCCAGAGTCTCTCAGAGCGTTCACAGTCAGCCCACTGACACCCCTATCAGACCACAGCAAAATCACAGTCTACCTGGAACAGAGCAGATGCCTCAATCATGAGGCATCAAAGCCAAAGGAACTGAGTAACATTAAGAAATGCTATAGATGGAAGGAATGTAGTGTGGAAACCTACCAAAAAACAATTAGGAAACAACAAATTCAATCCCTTCTAGAACAACTTCCTGGACTAAACGTTTCACTGTAATAGTGAAGGTGTAAACTTGGCAGTAGAAAAGCATAAACAGTATATTTGACCTCTCAGCTTCCCTGTCAAATCTAAAAATGTCAAAATGAAAACCGAAGAAAATGAACAACAATGACAAATAGTTTGATGAAGAATGTAAAAACCTCAGAAAGAAACCTGTCCAACCCAAAACATAGAGACCCAGAAAACCTGAGTCTACGCCTTCACTATGGTGAATCACTAAAACAATACAGAAATACACTACGGAGAAAGAAGGAACAGCACGTCAGAAATCAGCTCAATGTGATTGAGGAATCCATAGACTCTAAACACTTCTGGGAGAATTGGAAAAACACTGAACAAACAACAACACAAAGAGTTATCTATCCAGAACGGAGATGTATGGGTAAACCACTTCTCCAATCTTTTTGGCTCTATAACAAAGAACAAACAGCAAAAACATATACATGATCAAATACAAATCTTAGAATCAACTATTAAAGACCAGAACCCACTGGATTCTCCAATTACCTTGAATGAACTACAGGACAAAATACAAACCCTCCAACCCTAAAAGGCCTGTGGTGTTGATGGTATCCTCAATGAAATGAGCAAATATACAGACAACAAATTCCAATTGGCTTAAATACTTAAACTCTTTAACATCATCCTCAGCTCTGGCATCTTCCCCAATATTTGGAACCAAGGACTGATCACCCCAATCCACAAAAGTGGAGACAAATTTGACCCCAATAACTACCGTGGGATATGCGTCAACAGCAACCTTGGGAAAATCCTCTGCATTATCATTAACAGCAGACTCGTACATTTCCTCACTGAAAACAATGTACTGAGCAAATGTCAAATTGGCGTTTTACCAAATTACCGTACGACAGACCACGATTCACCCTGCACACCCTAATTGACAAACAAACAAACCAAAACAAAGGCAAAGTCTTCTCATGCTTTGTGGATTTCAAATAATATTTTGACCCAAATTGGCATGAGGGTCTGCTATACAAATTGATGTAAATTGGTGTTGGGGGAAAAACATTCAACGTTATAAAATCCATGTACACAAATGACAAGTGTGCGGTTAAAATTGGCAAAAAACACACAATTCTTTCCACGGGGACTGGGGGTGAGACAGGGATGCAGCTTAAGCCCCACCCTCTTCAACATACGCTACCGTTCAAAAGTTTGGGGTCACTTAGAAATGTCCTTGTTTTTGAAAGAAAAGCTAATTTTTTGTCCATTAAAATAACATCAAATTGATCAGAAATACAGTGTAGACATTGTTAATGTTGTAAATGACTATTGTAGCTGGAAACTGCTGATTTTTTATGGAATATCTACGTAGGCGTACAGAGGCCCATTATCAGCAACCATCACTCCTGTGTTCCAATGGCACGTTGTGTTAGCTAATCCAAGTTGATCATTTTAAAAGGCTAATTGATCATTAGAAAACCCTTTTGCAATTATGTTAGCACAGCTGAAAACTGTTGTCCTGATCAAAGAAGCAATACAACTGTTCTTCTTTAGACTAGTTGAGTATCTGGAGCATCAGCATATGTGGGTTCGATTACAGGCTCAAAATGGCCAGAAACAAAGAACTTTCTTCTGAAACTCATCAGTCTATTTTTGTTCTGAGAAATGAAGGCTATTCCATGTGAGAAATTGCCAAGAAACTGAAGATCTCGTACAACTCTGTGTACTACTCCCTTCACAGAACATCGCAAACTGGCTCTAACCAGAATAGAAAGAGGAATGGGAGGCCCCGGTGCAGAACTGAGCAAGAGGACAAGTACATTAGAGTGTCTAGTTTGAGAAACAGATGCCTCACAAGTCTTCAACTGGCAGCTTCATTAAATAGTACCCGCAAAACACCAGTCTCAATGTCAACAGTGAAGAGGTGACTCCGGGATGCTGGCCTTCTAGGCAGAGTTGCAAAGAAAAAGCCATATCTCAGACTGGCCAGTAAAAAAGAAAAGATTAAGATGGGCAAAAGAACACAGACACTGGACAGAGGAACTCTGAACAAAAATATAATTTATTGACACATTGGAAAGAATTAACAAAAAATCTGAGCAAACTAGAATGCTATTTGGGGACTAGGGGGAAGGAGGGATTGAGATAGGGGAGACAGATGGACATCTGGGGACCTGGGGAAGGTCAGGAGGTTGATGTCAGGAAGTGAGGTCAGTTCCCCTTATAAGGGGGTGATCAGGGTTTAGTATTTGGTTACCTTCTTCCTGTTGAACCATAAGATGTAAGGATTGGAGAGAGATAAGGAAGAGTGTCCTAAAGTGGGATGTATATAACTGTGATGGCGAGAAATGTTTTGCTGTCTGAATTACAGCTGTACAGAACCTTGTGGAAGAAATACATTTGTTTAAAGCTTCTCTACTGTCCGTGAGTTATTTACTCTGGAAAAATAAGATCCTAACAACATAATATAACATCTGAAATGTCTTTATTCTTTTTGAACTTCTGTGAGTGTAATGTTTACTGTAAATTTGTATTATTTATTTCACTTTTGTTTATTATTTACTTGCTTTGGCAATGTTAACATATGTTTCCCATGACAATAAAGCCCTTTGAATTGAATTGAGAGAGAGAGAGACTGATTTAGAGTAAACAAACAGTGGACTTTGGTTGTTTGATCACCTGCTAGGAAACAGAGAAGTGATGACACACACACGCACACACACGCACACACATGCACACACACGCACGTTAGCTGTAATGAGTCGAAAGGCACTCTCACTTACTCTAATTAAACAGTAATTACTACACACAACACAATCAATATATTTCTTTAGAAGTTGAGCTCTCTCTCTCTCTGCAGTCTCTCTCTCTCTCTCTGTCTCTCTCTCTCTCTCTCTCTCTCTCTCTCTCTCTGTCTCTCTCTCTCTCTCTCTCTCTGTCTCTCCAGTCTCTCTCTCTCTCCAGTCTCTCTCTCTCTCTCCAGTCTCTCTCTCTCCAGTCTCTCTCTCTCCAGTCTCTCTCTCTCTCCAGTCTCTCTCTCTCCAGTCTCTTTCTCCCTCTCTCTCTCTCTCTCTCTCTCTCTTTCTCTCTCTCTCTCTCTCTCTCTCTCTCAGGTTTTAGACTTTGTGACAACTGCTCATCTAAAAAAAAAAATACATTTGATTGATTAGATTGACTCACACACTTTCCGACAGGCTTCTAAGCCATATGTCAGTGGTTAGCTCTATCCTCTGTAATCTGTGGCTCAGTTTACTGTACTTTTATCACTTGTTTCTCTATGGCTGGTTACACCAGGAAGTGGTTACACACACATTCTCTCTCTCTCTCTCTCTCTCTCTCTCTCTCTCTCTCTCTCATATGTATAAAGGGACCCTATGCTAATTAGACATGATGATTAGCGGACAGAAAAAGAGGCAGGAATGTTGTGGACCCTCTTCTAACCAGAACCATGCAGGAAACAGTGGTTTAACTGCCTTGTTCAGGTGGCAGAACGACAGATTATTATTTTTTCAATCTAGCAACCGTTGCAGTTACTTGCCCAACGCTCTAACCACTAGGCTACCTGCCTGCCTGCCTGCCTGCCTGCCTGCCTGCCCGCCCAGACAGACAGACAGACAGACAGACAGACAGACAGACAGACAGACAGACAGACAGACAGACAGACAGACAGACGTGTGTGAGATATACAAGTGTGAATTTAGATTATTTGTATGCAAACACAAGAACCACACAACATTCCCTGGTTACCATAGAGACATCATCTGGCAATGTCACTTCCCTCTCCTAACAGCATCACCTCTTCAACTGAAATGATTGGCTGTGGAGAGGTTCTTTAGTGTGGTCCCTCTCTGCTGATTGGCCGTAAGAGGTTCTTTAGTGTGGTCCCTCTCTGCTGATTGGCCGTGAAGAGGTTCTTTAGTGTGGTCCCTCTCTGCTGATTGGCCGTGGAGAGGTTCTTTAGTGTGGTCCCTCTCTGCTGATTGGCCGTGAAGAGGTTCTTTAGTGTGGTCCCTCTCTGCTGATTGGCCGTGAAGAGGTTCTTTAGTGTGGTCCCTCTCTGCTGATTGGCCGTGAAGAGGGTTCTTTAGTGTGGTCCCTCTCTGCTGATTGGCCGTGGAAAAGGTTTCTTCAGGTTTCTCTGCTAGTCAGCGTGGCTTAGCCTCAGTGAACCCTGCCTTGCTCTTAAGAGGAGAAACTGAGTGGCTGTTTAAGGTGTCTTCAGGGATAATTTAAGGGGCTAGTTACTGAAGACATGTCATAACCGTATCTATACAGTCTGCCTGACATCAACGGTTATGCTCCCCGGTGTACCGTAGAGAATAAGGTGCTTCTCTCTTTTTATGGGGGGGAAAGCTTGTTCTATCAGTCGGAAATGATGATACAGGTTATAAACAGTGTAGACAGTAGTGTTGTGGATAGAAGCTAGTCAGTGTTGTAGATAGAAGCTAGTCAGTGTTGTGGATAGAGGCTAGTCAGTGTTGTGGATAGAGGCTAGTCAGTGTTGTGGATAGAAGCTAGTCAGTGTTGTGGATAGAGGCTAGTCAGGGTTGTGGATAGAAGCTAGTCAGTGTTGTGGATAGAAGCTAGTCAGTGTTGTGGATAGAAGCTAGTCAGTGTTGTGGATAGAAGCTAGTCAGTGTTGTGGATAGAAGCTAGTCAGTGAGGTAAACCTCTATCCACAACACTACTGTCTAACTTTTTTACCTATCGTGGAAAAATGCATTAAAGTTCTAAGGAGCATCACTTTAATCACCGTAAAAGGAGATTAGCATTTACCCATCCAGCTTTATGCTTTATGCTTTATGCCGGCTAAACATACACAGATTCTAGAGCTTCAGGGCCTGTTCCCTCTCTCTTCGGGGCCTGTTCCCTCTCTCTTCAGGGCCTGTTCCCTCTCTCTTCAGGGCCTGTTCCCTCTCTCTTCAGGGCCTGTTCCCTCTCTCTTCAGGGCCTGTCCCTCTTCAGGGCCTGTTCCCTCTCTCTTCAGGGCCTGTTCCCTCTCTCTTCAGGGCCTGTTCCCTCTCGGCCGTCCCTTCAGGGCCTGTTCCCTCTCTCTTCAGGGCCTGTTCCCTCTCTCTTCAGGGCCTGTTCCCTCTCTCTTCGGGGCCTGTTCCCTCTCTCTTCGGGGCCTGTTCCCTCTCTCTTCGGGGCCTGTTCCCTCTCTCTTCAGGGCCTGTTCCCTCTCTCTTCAGGGCCTGTTCCCTCTCTCTTCAGGGCCTGTTCCCTCTTCGGGGCCTGTTCCCTCTCTCTTCGGGGCCTGTTCCCTCTCTCTTCAGGGCCTGTTCCCTGTTCAGGGCCTGTTCTCTCTCTCTTCAGGGCCTGTTCCCTCTCTCTTCAGGGCCTGTTCCCTCTCTCTTCAGGGCCTGTTCCCTCTCTCTTCAGGGCCTGTTCCCTCTTCGGGGCCTGTTCCCTCTCTCTTCAGGGCCTGTTCCCTCTCTCTTCGGGACCTGTTCCCTCTCTCTTCAGGGCCTGTTCCCTCTTCAGGGCCTGTTCCCTCTCTCTTCAGGGCCTGTTCCCTCTCTCTTCGGGGCCTGTTCCCTCTTCAGGGCCTGTTCCCTCTCTCTTCAGGGCCTGTTCCCTCTTCGGGACCTGTTCCCTCTCTCTTCAGGGCCTGTTCCCTCTCTCTTCAGGACCTGTTCCCTCTCTCAGGGCCTGTTCCCTCTCTCTTCAGGGCCTGTTCCCTCTCTCTTCAGGGCCTGTTCCCTCTCTCTTCAGGGCCTGTTCCCTCTCTCTTCAGGGCCTGTTCCCTCTCTCTTCAGGGCCTGTTCCCTCTCTCAGGGCCTGTTCCCTCTCTCTTCAGGGCCTGTTCCCTCTCTCTTCAGGGCCTGTTCCCTCTCTCCAGGGCCTGTTCCCTCTCTCTTCAGGGCCTGTTCCCTCTTCAGGGCCTGTTCCCTCTCTCTTCAGGGCCTGTTCCCTTTCAGGGCCTGTTCCCTCTCTCTTCAGGGCCTGTTCCCTCTCTCTTCAGGGCCTGTTCCCTCTCTCTTCAGGGCCTGTTCCCTGTTCAGGGCCTGTTCCCTCTCTCTTCAGGGCCTGTTCCCTCTCTCTTCAGGGCCTGTTCCCTCTCTCTTCGGGGCCTGTTCCCTCTCTCTTCAGGGCCTGTTCCCTCTCTCTTCAGGGCCTGTTCCCTCTCTCTTCAGGGCCTGTTCCCTCTCTCTTCAGGGCCTGTTCCCTCTCTCTTCAGGGCCTGTTCCCTCTCTCTTCAGGGCCTGTTCCCTCTCTCTTCAGGGCCTGTTCCCTCTCTCTTCAGGGCCTGTTCCCTCTCTCTTCAGGGCCTGTTCCCTCTCTCTTCAGGGCCTGTTCCCTCTCTCTTCAGGACCTGTTCCCTCTCTCTTCAGGGCCTGTTCCCTCTCTCTTCAGGGCCTGTTCCCTCTCTCTTCAGGGCCTGTTCCCTCTCTCTTCAGGGCCTGTTCCCTCTCTCTTCGGGACCTGTTCCCTCTCTCGTCAGGGCCTGTTCCCTCTCTCTTCGAGACCTGTTCTCTCTCTCTTCAGGGCCTGTTCCCTCTCTCTTCAGGGCCTGTTCCCTCTCTCTTCAGGGCCTGTTCCCTCTCTCTTCAGGGCCTGTTCCCTCTCTCTTCAGGGCCTGTTCCTTCTCTCTTCAGGGCCTGTTCCCTCTTCGGGGCCTGTTCCCTGTTCAGGGCCTGTTCCCTCTCTCTTCAGGGCCTGTTCCCTCTCTCTTCTGGGCCTCTTCAGGGCCTGTTCCCTCTCTCTTCGGGACCTGTTCTCTCTCTCTTCGGGACCTGTTCTCTCTCTCTTCGGGACCTGTTCCCTCTCTCTTCAGGACCTGTTCCCTCTCTCTTCAGGGCCTGTTCCCTCTTCGGGGCCTGTTCCCTGTTCAGGGCCTGTTCCTTCTCTCTTCAGGGCCTGTTCCCTCTCTCTTCAGGGCCTGTTCCCTCTTCGGGGCCTGTTCCCTGTTCAGGGCCTGTTCCCTCTCTCTTCAGGGCCTGTTCCCTCTCTCTTCAGGGCCTGTTCCCTCTCTCTTCAGGGCCTGTTCCCTCTCTCTTCAGGGCCTGTTCCCTTTTCGGGGCCTGTTCCCTGTTCAGGGCCTGTTCCCTCTCTCTTCAGGGCCTGTTCCCTCTCTCTTCGGGACCTGTTCCCTCTCTCTTCAGGGCATGTTCCCTCTTCGGGGCCTGTTCCCTGTTCAGGGCCTGTTCCCTCTCTCTTCAGGGCCTGTTCCCTCTCTCTTCAGGACCTGTTCCCTCTCTCTTCAGGTCCTGTTCCCTCTCTCTTCAGGGCCTGTTCCCTCTCTCTTCAGGGCCTGTTCCCTCTCTCTTCAGGGCCTGTTCCCTCTCTCTTCAGGGCCTGTTCCCTCTCTCTTCAGGGCCTGTTCCCTCTCTCTTCAGGGCCTGTTCCCTCTTCGGGGCCTGTTCCCTGTTCAGGGCCTGTTCCCTCTCTCTTCAGGGCCTGTTCCCTCTCTCTTCAGGGCCTGTTCCCTCTCTCTTCAGGGCCTGTTCCCTCTTCAGGGCCTGTTCCCTCTCTCTTCAGGACCTGTTCCCTCTCTCTTCAGGACCTGTTCCCTCTCTCTTCAGGGCCTGTTCCCTCTCTCTTCAGGGCCTGTTCCCTCTCTCTTCAGGGCCTGTTCCCTCTCTCTTCAGGGCCTGTTCCCTCTTCAGGGCCTGTTCCCTCGCTCTTCAGGGCCTGTTCTCGCCTGTGTTAGAACTTGTCTTGGTGTTGCTGCGTGCAAGACTACTTTTTTGCTGTGCTGTGCTGTGCTGTGTTGTGCTGTGCTGTGTTGTGTTGTGTTGTGTTATTGGGGTTGACCTCTGTGTCCCTCTTGACAGACTTGCCATGTCAGCATTATGTAAACATGTTTCCCATGCCAATGAAGCCCCTTGAATTGAGAGAGAGAGAGAGAAGAGAGAGAGAGAGAAGAGAGAGAGAGAGAAGAGAGAGAGAGAGAGAGAGAGGAGAGAGAGAGAGAGAGAGAGAGAGAGAGAGAGAGAGAGAGAAAGAGAGGGGGGATAAAGGAAGGAAGGCAGGCAGACTTATAGAGTTGGGAGTCAGTGTAGAGTATATTAGATTGTTGGTAGGAAGGCAGGCAGACAGACACACAGTGAGAAGGAGGGAGTCAGAGTAGAGGATTTTAGATTGTTGCCTGTAGCTTTTGGAGATAGGAGATGAGAAGATGAGAGGACACACACAGACATATAGGAGAGAAGATAAGAGGAGAAATAGACCCAGATAGAAGTGGAGAAATAGACCCAGATAGAAGTGGAGAAATAGACTATAGGTCGACCGATTAGGATTTTTTTTAACGCCGATACCGATTATTGGAGAACCAAAAAAAGCCGATATCGATTAATCGGCGGATTTTTAGATATATATTTGTAATAATGACAATTACAACAATACTGAATGAACAATGAACACTTTTATTTTAACTTAATATAATACATAAATAAAATCAATTTAGTCTCAAATAAATAATGAAACATGTTCAATTTGGTTTAAATTATTCCAAAAACAAAGTGTTGGAGAAGAAAGTAAAAGTGCAATATGTGCCATGTAAAAAAAGCTAATGTTTAAGTTCCTTGCTCAGAACATGAGAACATATGAAAGCTGGTGGTTCCTTTTAACATGAGTCTTCAATATTCCCAGGTAAGATGTTTTAGGTTGTAGTTATTATAGGAATTACAGGACTATTTCTCTCTCTACCACTTGTATTTCATATACCTTTGACTATTAGATGTTCTTATAGGCACTATAGTATTGCCAGCCTAATCTCGGTAGTTGATAGGCTTGAAGTCATAAACAGCGCTGTGAATCAAGCATTGCTAAGAGCTGCTGGCAAACGCAGGAAAGTGCTGTTTGAATGAATGCTTACGAGCCTGCTGCTGCCTACCACCACTCAGTCAGACTGCTCTATCAAATATCAAATCATAGACTTAATTATAATAAACACACAGAAATACGAGCCTTAGGTCATTAATATGGTCAAATCCGGAAACTATAATATCGAAAACTAAACGTTTATTCTTTGAGTGAAATATGGAACCGTTCCGTATTTTATCGAACGGGTGGCATCCCTAAGTCTAAATATTGCTGTTACATTGCACAACCTTCAATGTTATGTCATAATTACGTAAAATTCAGGCAAATTAATTACGGTCTTTGTTAGGAAGAAATGGTCTTCATGCAGTTCACAGCGAGCCAGGCAGCCCAAACTGTTGCATATACCCTGACTCTGCTTGCACAGAACGCAAGAGAAGTGACACAATTTCCCTAGTTAATATTGCCTGCTAACATGATATTTTTAAAACTAAATATGCAGGTTTTAAAAATATATACTTGTGTATTGATTTTAAGAAAGGCATTGATGTTTATGGTTAGGTACATTGGTGCAACGGATGTGTTTTTTTGTTTGCGAATGCGCTTTTGTTAAATCAACACCCTTTTGTCGAAGTAGGCTGTGATTCAATGATAAATTTACAGGCACCGCATTGATTATATGCAACGCAGGACAAGCTAGATAAACTAGTAATATCATCAACCATGTGTAGTTAACTAGTGATTACGATAAGATTGTTTTGTTTTTTTATAAGATACGTTTAATGCTAGCTAGCAACTTACCTTGGCTCCTTGCAGCCACAAGGTCCTTTTGATGTTTGCACTCGCTTAACAGGTAGTCAGCCTGCCACGCAGTCTCCTCGTGAGTTGCAATGTAATCGGCCATAATCGCCGTCCAAAAATGCCGATTACCGATTGTTATGAAAACGTGAAATCGGCCCTAATTAATCGGCCATGCCGATTAATCCGTCGACCTCTAAAATAGACCCAGATAAAAGAGGACAAATAGACCCAGTTAAAAGATGAGAAATAGACCCAGATAGGAGAGCAGACCTAGACCCAGACAGAAGATAGGAGGAGACCTAGACCCAGACAGAAGATGAGAGGAGAAACAGACCCAGATAGAAGACAAGAGGAGAGGAGAAATAGACCTAGATAGTAGAGGAGGGGAAAAATAGACACAGATAGGAGAGGAGAGGAGAGGAGAGGAGAGGACAGGACAGGACAGGAGAGGAGAGGAGAGGAGAGGAGAGGAGAGGAGAGGAGAGGAGAGGAGAGGAGAGGAGAGGAGAGGAGAGGAGAGGAGAGGAGAGGAGAGGAGAGGAGAGGAGAGGAGAGGAGGAGAGGAGAGATCAAATGGAAGAGGAGGTATGCGTGTCACGGAAGTCTAACCAGATTGTCTCTTCAAACGGTCTAATAAAAAGCCCTTCATCTAAAAATAAAACATTGTCTGTCTGCTGTTTGACTTTCACAGGAGTCACAAATAAACTACTGTGCACAGACTCAGTGTGTGTGTGTGTGTGTGTGTGTGTGTGTGTGTGTGTGCGTGCGTGTGTGCGTGCGTGTGTGCGTGCGTGTGTGCGTGCGTGTGTGTGTGCCTGGGTTCAGAATTTGTTTAATGCTCATGATCCACATAACACAGTCAAGGCCAAGGTCAAGGTCAAGGTCATGGGGACACCTACAAAAGCCTTGCACTACTAGGTCACCAATCGATGTAGAATAAAACACAAGGACAACATACAGTGGGGGGAAAAAGTATTTGATCCCCTGCTGATTTTGTACGTTTGCCCACTGATAAAGAAAGGATCAGTCTATAATTTTAATGGCAGGTTTATTTGAACAGTGAGAGACAGAATAGAGAAAAATATCCAGAAAAACGCATGTGAAAAATGTTATAAATTGATTTGCATTTTAATGAGGGAAATAAGTATTTGACCCCCTCTCAATCAGAAAGATTTCTGGCACCCAGGTGTCTTTTATACAGGTAACGAGCTGAGATTAGGAGCACACTCTTACAGCTTGTTACCTGTAAAAAAGACACATGTCCACAGAAGCAATCAATCAATCAGATTCCAAACTCTCCACCATGGCCAAGACCAAAGAGCTCTCCAAGGATGTCAGGGACAAGATTGTAGACCTACACAAGTCTGGAATGGGCTACAAGACCATCGCCAAGCACCTTGGTGAGAAGGTGACAACATTTGGTGCAATTATTCGCAAATGGAAGAAACACAAAAGAACTGTCAATATCCCTCGGCCTGGGGCTCCATGCAAGATCTCACCTCGTGGGGTTGCAATGATCATGAGAACAGTGAGGAATCAGCCCAGAACTACACGGGAGGATCTTGTCAATGATCTCATGGCAGATGGGACCATAGTCACCAAGAAAACAATTGGTAACACACTACGCCGTGAAGGACTGAAATCCTGCAGCGCCCGCAAGGTCCCCCTGCTCAAGAATACATATACATGCCCGGCTGAAGTTTGCCAATGAACATCTGAATGATTCAGAGGACAACTGGTGAAAGTGTTGAGGTCAGATGAGACCAAAATGGAGCTCTTTGGCATCAACTCAACTCACCGTGTTTGGAGGAGGAGGAATGCTGCCTATGACCCCAAGAACACCATCTCCACCGTCAAACATGGAAGTGGAAACATTATGCTTTGGGGGTGTTTTTCTGCTAAGGGAACAGGACAACTTCACTGCATCATTTGACGGGGCCATGTACTGTCAAATCTTGGGTGAGAACCTCCTTCCCTCAGCCAGGGCATTGAAAATGGGTCGTGGATGGGTATTCCAGCATGACAATGACCCAAAACACACGGCCAAGGCAACAAAGGAGTAGCTCAAGAAGAAGCACATTAAGGTCCTGGAGTGGCCTAGCCAGTCTCCAGACCTTAATCCCATAGAAAATCTGTGGAGGGAGCTGAAGGTTCGAGTTGCCAAACGTCAGCCTCAAAACCTTAATGACTTGGAGAAGATCTGCAAAGAGGAGTGGGACAGAATCCCTCCTGAGATGTGTGCAAACCTGGTGGCCAACTACAAGAAATGTCTGACCTCTGTGATTGCCAACAAGGGTTTTGCCACCAAGTACTAAGTCATGTTTTGCAGAGGGGTCAAATACTTATTTCCCTCATTAAAATGCAAATCATTTTATAACATTTTTGACATGTGTTTTTCTGGATATTTTTGTTGTTATTCTGTCTCTCACTGTTCATATAAACCTACCATTAAAATTATAGACTGACCATTTCTTTGTCAGTGGGCAAAGATACAAAATCAGCAGGGGATCAAATACTTTTTTCCTTCAATGTATCATATCAACTTCATATAACTTTATCATAATAGCTTCATCTAACATTTTAACTTCAGAAAACTTAATTTTCTATCTACTTCATGAAACTTCCTATAACATTACCTCCATAAAACGTCATATCGCACTACCTTCATATATAAGTTCATAACATATTATCTTCATATAATGTCATATCAACTTTATATAACATCATATCATATTAGCTTAATGTAATGGGGCGGCAGGGTAGCCTAGTGGTTAGAGTGTTGGACTAGTAACCGAAAGGTCTTTTTCCCTCACTGTAGGTAGGAATGGTTCAACATAGAAGATGGATAATGGCGCCGGTAGGTATAGCTAGCCGTTTTACAGGCTTCTAACCAACTGTGCTATTCTGTTAGGTTTTTTTAAGCAATGTTTGTAACTTATTTTGTACATAATGTTGCTGCTACCGTCTCTTATGACCGAAAAGAGATTATGGACATCAGAACTGTGATTATTCACCTCGAACTGGACGAAGATATTTTCTTTAATGAGTCCGACGCGAAGGATACACAGCTACCTCCGAGACCAGGCCCAAATCTCCGTCATTCACGTGAAGAAAAGACGGAAATACAGAGGGTGGAGGTCGGGGTACCTTGTGAGAATTTGTCGGCGAGTGGGTAAACCGCCTCTACCATCCGTTCTATTGACCAACGTGCAATCACTGGAGAATAAACTGGATGATCTCCGTTTAGAGACTATCCTACCAACGGGACAATAAAAACTGTAATATCTTATGTTTCACTGAGTCGTGGCTGAACAATGACACGACTCATCGGCAGGACAGAGCAGCTACGTCTGGAAAGACGAGGGGTATGTGTCTATTTGTCAATAACAGCTGGTGCGCAACGTTTAATATGAAAGAAGTCTTGAGGTTTTGCTCGCCTGAGGTAGAGTAGCTCATGATAAGCTGTAGACCACACTATCTACCAAGAGAGTTCCCATCTATATTATTCGTAGCGGTCTATTTACCAACACAAAGCGATGCTGGCACTAAGACCACACTCAACGAGCTGTATAAGGCCATAAGCAAACAAACACAAAATGATCATCCAGAAGCGGCGCTCCTAGTGGCCGGGGGCTTCAATGCAGACAAACTTAAATCATTACCTCATTTCTAACAGCATGTCACATAAGCAACCAGAGGGAAAAAAAACTCTAGACCACATTTACTCCATACACAGAGACGCACACAAATGCCTTTTATGCTAGCTTCGAGGCAAACAACACTGAAGCATGCATGAGAGCACCGGCTATTCCGGACGACTGTGTGATCACGCTCTCCGTAGCCGAAGTGAGCAGGACCTTTAAAAAGGTCAACATTCAGAAGGCCTGATTACCAGGACGTGTACTCAGAGCATGCGCGGACCAACTGGCAAGTGTCTTCACTGACATTTTCAACCTCTCCCTGACCGAGTCTGTAATACCTACATGTTTCAAGCAGACCACCATAGTCCCTGTGCCCAAGAACGCAAAGGTAACCTGTCTAAATGTCTACCGCCCCGTAACACTCATGTCGGAAGCCATGAAGTGCTTTGAAAGGAAGGTCCTGGCTCACATCAACACAATCATCCAATAGACCCACCCCAATTTGCATACCGCCTAAACAGATCCACAGATGACGCAATCTCAATCGCACTCCACACTGTCCTTTCCCACCTCGACAAAAGGAACACCTATGTGAGAATGCTGTTCATTGACTACAGCTCAGCATTCAACACCACAGTGCCCAGGAAGCTCATCCCTAAGCTAAGGACCCTGGGACTAAAAACCTCACTCTGCAACTGGATCCTGGACTTCCTGACGGGCCGCTTCCCGGTGGTAAGAGTAGGCAACAACACAGCCGCCACGCTGATACTCAACACTGGGGCCCCTCAGAGGTGCGTGTTTAGTCCCCTCCTGTACTCCCTGTTCACCCACGACTGCGTGGCCAAGCACGACTCCATCACCATAATTAAATTTGCTGATCACTGACAACGATGAGACAGCCTATAGGGAGGAGGTCAGAGACCTGGCAGTGTGGTGCCAGGACCAACAACCTCTCCCTCAACGTGAGCAAGACAAAGGAGCTGCTCGTGGACTACAGGAAAAGGCGGGCCGAACAGGCCACCATTAACATCAACGGGGCTGTAGTGGAGCGGGTCGAGAGTTTCAAGTTCCTTGGTGTCCACATCACCAACAAACTATCATGGCCCAAACACACCAAGACAGTCGTGAAGAGGGCACGACAACACCTTTTCCCCATCAGGAGACTGAAAAGATTTGGCATGGGTCCCCAGATCCTCAAAAAGTTATACAGTTGCACCACTGAGAGCATCCTGACTGGTTGCATCACTGCCTGGTATGGTAACTGCTCGGCCTCCGACCGCAAGGCACTACAGAGGGTAGTGCGTACGGCCCAGTACATCACTGGGGCCAAGCTTCCTGCCATCCAGGACCTATATACCAGGCGGTGTCAGAGGAAGGCCCAAAAAATTGTGAAATACTCCAGCCTCCCTAGTCATAGATTGTTCTCTCTGCTACTGCGCGGCAAGCGGTACCGGAGCGCCAAGTCTAGGTCCAAAAGGCTCCTTATCAGCTTCTACCTCCAAGCCATAAGACTGCTGAACAATTAATCAAATGGCCACTGGACTGTCTACATTGACACCCCATTTGTTTTGTATTCTGCTGTTACTCACTGTTTATTATCTATGCATAGTCACTTCACCTCAACCTACATGTATAAATTACCTCAACTAGCCTGTACCCCCACACACTGACTCGGTACCGGTGCCCCCTGTATATAGCCTCGTTATTTTATTAGGTTCCATTTTTATTTCATTTTTTTTAAAATATTTTCTTAACTATATTTCTTGAACTGCATTGTTGGCTTAAGGGCTTGTAAGTAAGAATTTCACGGTAAGGTCCTACACCCGTTGTATTCAGCACATTTTGATTTGACTAACCAATAAGAGTTGACCTGTCTACTCAGATCAGTTTGTGTCATCTGAGGACACAGACACGGAGTAGCAGAAAGATATAATGACGTGAATATATTGTGTGTCTACACCATAGGAGTAGGTTTGAAGTTCACCACAGGACAAAAAGCCTAAGGTTTTGTTAGCTGTTGTTTTAAAGGGTTGAACCCTAAAGAGAAAGATATCTTCTCTACAGAACAATATTCCCTATTTACCCTAGAAACAGGCCTATAGCTGGTGAGGAAACCCTTGTAGAGAATAACTGTTGCTAACACACACACACACACACACACACACACACACACACACACACACACACACACACACACAGAGAGAGAGAGAGAAATAGAAGGACAGACAGACAGACAGACAGACAGACAGACAGACTTCCACCTGCTCTAGGTTTCAACCCAAAACATTTTGTATGAAGAGAGAGGAGTGGACACCATGAACGTCAACGCAAGTGCCTTTCCCTTTAGCTACTTACTACCTCTATAACGGAGTTCATATAACAACCTTGAAAGTACGCTAATCGTATTATGCAATATATGCAGTTGACCGTATTCCCTGGGTAAAACCGTATAGGTTCCTGGCACCGGATGAAACGGAGGTTGACTCATAGGTTGCCAGTTGGTCGTGTCCACCCCCGAACACAGCGTTTTGGACAGACATATGGGTGGCTATAATAGCGTACAGTCTCTGTCCATACGAAACACTTAGGTGTAATTATTATATACTCTTATGTTATTATTTGACTTACCTTTGGATTTACAATCCGCGCAGAATTTGTTCTCCTCGAGTGACAGTAGCGAAGTGAGGACAGCTTGATATCTGTCAATGTCTTTCACCGATTTACCGATCATCATCATCATCATCATTACTGTCTCTTCCTCACACACCTCTCCGACAACCGCCGCTGTCGTTCTAATATCAAGATAGACGGAGTAGCACTGATTCAGATGAGCTCCGTTTGCAGAATAAAAAAAACAGACCCCACAGAAGAAAAATAAAATACAGAACAAGCTATGCGGCCCCAGCCTTCCTCTTCAAAAAAGGGAAGCGATTTGTTTTTCACTGACGTTATGGAACAATCCCTTAAGTCAAAGCTACCCGGTTAGCTTCCAACAATGCATGAGTAATGGCCTGGGAAGACAAGAGGTTATAGCCTATTATTGCACTCCTATGCTTCGTCGAAAGATCTATATTAGGTAAGTAAATATCATAACAACAACAAAACTATATTTCCTGTCGTCCTCTTGTGTAAAAAATGAAGCGCAACAAGCGGGTTTTTCGCTTCACTCCTTTCAAGCGCATCGGTATCGAGTCCTCTCGTCTGACAGATCACACCTCTTTCTCTCTCTCTCTCTCTCTCTCTCTCTCTCTCTCTCTCTCACTCACTCACACACACACACACACACACACACACACACACACACACACACACACACGGGTTTCCCACTTCCTGTCGGCGCCCTTTAAGTTATTTCACATGTTTATACATTAAGCCTATAACTCATGCTCGAGTGAAAATGGTAGCTTGAGCATTTATGCTAACTATTTAAATGAAACTACCTATGAATGCTAAATATTCCCAAACACCTGCATTGCAGCCAACAAGGACACCTGGCTTTATTAAAGTTCAACTGAAAACGTTTTAACTATTTTTGCAGATATTAAACATACAGACAATCATAATATCCTATCCCCCCAAAAAATATCAAATTCCCAGTTTATTATACAAAACTAATCTTACGAGAAGTTTTTGAAAATAGGTTATATTTGACTCAACGTTCTATGAGGTACAGGAAGGTATTGTTGGCAGAATAGATAGATGCAGTTCACTGCATGATTCATTTCATTCGTAGTCTAAAACATATTGCTATCAGGTTGTAAATCACAGCTGGTCTGGTACATTGTTTGCTGCCCTCCCATTCAGGATCCACTGTTTCAGTTTCAATGACTCAATATTCTGGACCAAAAAAATTGATAAAAGTAAACTCAAACTAGCAAGGGCAATTATACATTTACATTTTAGTCATTTAGCAGACACTCTTATCCAGAGCCACTTACAGTACTGAATGCATACATTACATAGATTTTTTTTCTCTGTACTGGTCCCCCATGGGAATCGAACCCACAACCCCTGGCGTTGCAAACAACATGCTCGACCAACTGAGCCACACAGGACCCAGTTTCAATTTTAATGACTCAATATTCTGGTTAAAAAAAAAAAGATAAATGTAAACTGAAAGGCTGAAAACTCAAACTATCAAGGGCAATTATCAGTAGTCAGTTTCATAGAGATGCCAGAGATTGAACCCAGGGCCTCATACATGCAAAGCATCCACTCTTCCGCTGAGCTATGAAACATCTATTTATGAACCAAGCTGAAATCATGGTACCGTAACAATACCTAGATAGCTGGTTGTTTGATCAGTGAGACTGTATAAAGTTCCCAAATGTAAGACGAATCCCGTAGTATTTACATAAAACACAAATATTATTTGCAGAAATCCAATCAAGTGTATTTTTTGGCGAATGCGCTCGAATGATCTAATGTCTCCCTGTTGCAACAGCCTGTAAACACACAGTCCGGTTCGAAGTTAAGGATGGCCGGCCCGTGTGACAATTGGATTGTTTGCATATAGGTCTACTGTAGCTCTGATTGGCTATGGCGCACCGGTCTGCGTAGATCTCCGGTCCTGGACCCCGGGCTTGGACTCCGGGCTTGGACTCTGGTCCTGGACTCCGGTCTTGGAGGAGAGATGTTTTAATTAGGTTTTATTTACTGCAATGTCTATTAATTGTCTAAACGCACGTTTTTTTTTTCTCGCAATTCTATATTTGCTACAACATTTTCACAAATGCCTTACTTTCTACATCATTCCCAAACATTCTAAGAACTTATGAAAATATGAAAAGGACCTTGAATACGGTGAATACGGTGAATACGGTGAATAGAATACGGTGAATAGAATACGGTGAATACATTGAATACGGTGAATGCGGTGATTACGGTGAATACGGTGAATACGGTGAATACGGTGAATAGAATACGGTGAATACATTGAATACTGTGAATGCGGTGATTACGGTGATTACGGTGAATACGGTGAATACGGTGAATAGAATACGGTGAATACATTGAATACTGTGAATGCGGTGATTACGGTGATTACGGTGAATACGGTGAATACGGTGAATACGGTGAATAGAATACGGTGAATACACTGAATACATTGAATACATTGAATGCGGTGAATACGGTGAATACGGTGAATACATTGAATACATTGAATACATTGAATGCGGTGAATGCGGTGAATACGGTGAATACATTGAATACGGTGAATAGAATACGGTGAATACATTGAATACGGTGAATGCGGTGATTACGGTGATTACGGTGAATGCGGTGAATACGGTGAATACGGTGAATACGGTGAATACGGTGAATAGAATACGGTGAATACATTGAATACGGTGAATGCGGTGATTACGGTGATTACGGTGAATGCGGTGAATACGGTGAATACGGTGAATACATTGAATACGGTGAATAGAATACGGTGAATACATTGAATACTGTGAATGCGGTGATTACGGTGATTACGGTGAATGCGGTGAATACGGTGAATACGGTGAATACATTGAATACGGTGAATAGAATACGGTGAATACATTGAATACGGTGAATGCGGTGAATGCGGTGATTACGGTGATTACGGTGAATGCGGTGAATACGGTGAATACGGTGAATACATTGAATACGGTGAATAGAATACGGTGAATACATTGAATACTGTGAATGCGGTGATTACGGTGAATGCGGTGATTACGGTGAATGCGGTGAATACGGTGAATACGGTGAATACGGTGAATACGGTGAATAGAATACGGTGAATAGAATACGGTGAATACGGTGAGTACGGTGATTACGGTGAATACGGTGAATATGAACAGATTTAAATAGGATTTCATGTTGCTAAAATGCTGTCAGTTCCACTTTAAATAGACTTAGGCTTTTTTTCTGTAGAGGTGGAAATTCAGACAACATGCTCACAGCCTGTCTGTCTGATCTAATTTACGCCACCTTGTGGTCAATCATGGGAAGTGACATACCATTACTGTAGCCGGCTTGTACTGAAGTGACAGCGTCCCTCTGGGCCAGGGCGTTATGTGGCCGTTCTTCCGCTAATGTTAGGGGCAGTAGCGGTGCGTGGGTAAAATCCCTGTGGAAGCCAAGCCAGAAAAAAAAAATCCATATTACAACCTATGTATTGTGATAATTGTGTCATTTGCTCTATAACCTGTTAGTTCATATGCCTTTTGATCGTGATATATACAGTAGGCCTAAAGGCTGAGACAATAAGACGCAGTGGCTGAATAAATTCAACCAGTCCTTTTGTTTCATTGCAAAACCGGAGCGCCGACCTCTGTCCCCGTGGAGTGTAACGAACCGTTATATGACCTACAGCTGTCACGTCCTGACCAGTAAAAACGGTTATTTGTTTATTGTAGTTTGGTCAGGGCGTGGCAGGGGGTGTTTTTCTGTGTGTTTTGGGGTTACATTCTATGTCCTTTTTTCTATGTTTGGTATTTCTTTGTTTTGGCCTGGTATGGCTCTCAATCAGGGACAGCTGTACATCGTTGTCGCTGATTGGGAGTCATACTTAGGTAGCCCTGTTTTCCTTTTGGGTTTTGTGGGTTGTTAATTTCTGTTTAGTTGTCTAATCTGACAGAACTGTGGGCTGTCGTTCTTGTTTCTTTGTTACTGCAAGTTGCAAAGGAAACAGAGAGCTGCCTTCACTATCCCGGCAACATTTCAATTTCAACATCATCAAATCACCTCATGGTTAGTCTGATACAGTGACAACTAAAAGATACCTAAACCTATTTAGTCCAATCAACACAACAGCTAAATATGACGTGGCCCTCTCTTGTCTTAGTTGAGGTGAAGTTAAATATGCTAGCCTCTCTCTCTGGTCCATCAGGGTGTGTGTGTGTGTGTGTGTGTGTGTGTGTGTGTGTGTGTGTGTGTGTGTGTGTGTGTGTGTGTGTGTGTGTGTGTGTGTGTGCAAGTAGAAAAAAACCTGTTGACTCACCCTACTTGTAGAGAAACGCCAATACCATCCTTCTCTCTTTCATGTTGACGAAAGGGTTTATGACTGTCATAGGCTGTCATATGACTGTCATTGTCCTAGGCTACCTGGCTAACATTGCTTGCTCGCTAGCCAAAACTTCCGTTCATGGCCAACGTTAGCTAGTTAGCAGTAGCAATTAGCATTAGCCTTCTACATCTAGCTACATATTGAACTTCCATCCTCTCAGTCCAGGGGCCCAATGTATTTTATGGTTGGATCAGAATCGTCGTTATAATCATTGGCCAGTACTGAGAATATAAGTAAAACCACAAGTCCAAATCCTTATCTCTGTCCATAGCTAATTTAGGAAAGGGCCGATTTTTATTTAGCTAGCTAGCCACCGGAGGACAACAACACAACGAGATGCAACAATCCAAGTTGTTTCTGTCAATCAAATCAAATGTTATTTGTCACATGCGCTGAATACAACAGGTTGAAATGCAAATACTTACAAGCCCTTAACCAACAGTGCTGTTCAACTCTGCAACCGCTTGATGTGCGGTAGCATAGAGAACAATCTATGATTATGGTGACAAGAGTCTTTGACAATTTTAGGGCCTTCCTCTGACACCGCCTGGTATATAGGTCCTGGATGGCAGGAAACTTGGCCCCAGTGATGTACTGGGCCGTACGCACTACCCTCTGTAGTGCCTTAAGGTCAGATGCCGAGCAGTTGCCATACCAGGCGGTGATGCAACCGGTCAGGATGCTCTCGATGGTGCAGCTGTAGAACTTTTTGAAGATCTGGGGACTCATGCCAAATCTTTTCAGTGTCCTGAGGGGGAAAAGGTTTAATCGTGCCCTCTTCACGACTGTCTTGGTGTGTTTGGACCATGATAGTTTGTTGGTTAAGTTTTATTTGGTAATTGTTTTGGGGAAGCCTGGCTTCTCTTGGCATCCATGAATACACGCCACTGGTTAGGAGAGAAACACAACTAACACCCTGGACCAGAGCTACCCCCTACTGTTAGCATCAGCTGATACGGTCTTGTGCCCTGGACCAGAGCTACCCCCTACTGTTAGCATCACCTGACACGGTCTTGTGCCCTGGACCAGAGCTACCCCCCACTGTTAGCATCAGCTGATACGGCCACTGTCTTGTGCCTCTGAGCATCAGATGGATTGTCCCATTCCGCCCCTGCTGTCCGCGGTGCTTAACCTGCATCTCAGGCCAGGCCATAGGATAGGCCAGTGGAGTTTCAAAACTTCTCCTCGGGGATCCCCAGACATTTCAGTATTTTGTTGTATCCCTGAACTATTCAGCTATTCAAGGGCTTGATGATTAGCTGACTCGTTCAGGTGTACCAATGGATCTCATGGGGATGTGTAGGACGAACTTCTCAGCGTGAAGTGTCCCAACTTGCGCCAGTAAATAGCGAGCCTTGGTAGGACGCTTCAGGAGGAAGGTCACGTCTGCTAGCAAGGCAGAGGTCACGGGTTCGCTGCCGGGTATGGGCCTTGAATCGGGAGGAAGTGGTAATCGTGATGGTAGAGTAGGTCAGGGTGTGACAGGGGGTGTGTCCTTTACACTAGCTGTGGAATAGATCAAATGTATAGAACGGATGAGAGTCTCTGTAGTGAGGTTGGAAACCCTCTGGGTTAGGCTACTCCATGAGCGATAGACTAAACCTCTGTACAGAGTAGGCTTCTATTTGAAGTAAATCCTTCCCATCACATGCAAAACTCCTTTTTTCTTTTGCACAATATGAGTGTCTTGAGGAGAAACCAACAGGCCAAAGACTATAGATGACCTCTGACCTTTCCAATGACACCATGTAGTGTCTGTCCTTCATGTCGATATCATGGGGAAAGTCATGAAACTAAAGTGGTAACAGAGGTAGTAGGTTAAACAAGCTGTTGTAGTGGCTATGGGAGATTCAGCACCACTGGGAGATTCAGCACCACTGGAGTGGACAGCGTCAGAATCTGAATTCCAACTTCAACAGTGGACAGCAACAGTCTGGGCTCAGGGGACAGCAACAGTCTGGGCCCAGTGGACAGCAACAGTCTGGGCCCAGTGGACAGCAACAGTCTGGGCCCAGTGGACAGCAACAGTCTGGGCCCAGTGGACAGCAACAGTCTAGGCCCAGTGGACAGCAACAGTCTAGGCCCCATTTCCTTCCTTTCATGTCTGTGGAAAGGCTGTTACACTAACTTGTAACTTTACATTTGAGTCATTTAGCAGAACCACTCGTGTCCAGAGTGACTTACAATTATGCTCATTCATCTTAATGTAGCTGGGTAAGACGACTACATATCACGGTCATAGCCTCCTCAATAAAGACAATATCAGCAGCTTGCCACTGTCACGTCCTGACCATAGTAAGATGTTATTTTCTATGGTAGAGTAGGTCAGGGCGTGACACGGGGTGTTTTTCTATGTTTTGTATTTCTATGTTCATGTTCTAGTTTTTGTATTTCTATGTTGGTTTTGTTTGGGATGATCTCCAATTAGAGGCAGCTGCTCCTCGTTGTCTCTAATTGGAGATCATACTTAAGTAGGGTTCTTTTCCACCTGGGTTTGTGGGAGATTAGGTTTGAGTAGTGTCTGTTTCACCTCTGCGTCACGTTTTATTTATTTATTATTATTATTTAAAAAAAATGTTTTTGGGTCATTCAAGTTTATTTATGTATTGCATAGTTTCACAGTATAAATAAAAAATGTGGAACAACACACACGCTGCACTTTGGTCCGCTCCTTCCTACGACAACCGTGACAGGAGGAAAATAAAAGACAGGACAAGTGCAAGAAAGGCAAGGGTGTTACTTATCATTTGAAAATGTTTTCACGATACCTCCACTAGGTGGCAGTGGCTATTAGATATTGGGCATATATCAACACTGGGTTAGGTTAGACTGCATTCCTACAGACAGATTTCATATCCAAAGATATTTGCTGAGTTTGCTGAGTTTGCTGAGTGCCTTGCCTCCAGCCACTGGCAGCCAGTACTGTTCGGCTGCTGCTGTCGCGCCGCAGCTCCTCACTGTCGCGCCATATACAAGGTACCCCCCCCCCCCCAGCTCTAATTTAATTGTGTCAACAACAACAGAGGAAGGAAAGGGATCTATAAGTGAATCTGATTGATAAACAAGCTTGGAATACATTAGCTTACCTCTAAATGACAAGGAAGTAGAAGGATAGGGAGAAGAATCTGAGGAAATAATCGCGCTTTTATTAAGAAACTTCTGCAACCAAAAGATCTCAAGTAGTGGATTCGACGGGGATATTTGAACAGAATACCGTCAAGGTAATGACACCCCATCACATGATATACACCGTTACACTGCTGTTTCTGATCTATATGTATTACTATATGTATTACTATATATATTACTATATATATACTATATATATTACTATATGTATTACTATATATATTACTATATATATACTATATATATTACTATATGTATTACTATATATATTACTATATATATACTATATATATTACTATATGTATTACTATATATATTACTATATATATACTATATATATTACTATATATATACTATATATATTACTATATGTATTACTATATATATTACTATATATATACTATATATATTACTATATGTATTACTATATATATTACTATATATATACTATATATATTACTATATATATTACTATATATATTACTATATATATTACTATATGTATTACTATATATATTACTATATATATACTATATATATTACTATATGTATTACTATATATATTACTATATATATTACTATATATATTACTATATATATACTATATATATTACTATATGTATTACTATATATATTACTATATATATACTATATATATTACTATATGTATTACTATATATATTACTATATATATACTATATATATTACTATATATATTACTATATATATTACTATATATATTACTATATATATTACTATATGTATTACTATATATATTACTATATATATTACTATATATATTACTATATATATACTATATATATTACTATATGTATTACTATATATATTACTATATGTATTACTATATATATTACTATATGTATTACTATATATATTACTATATATATTACTATATATATTACTATATATATTACTATATATATTACTATATATATTACTATATATATACTATATATATTACTATATATATACTATATATATTACTATATATATACTATATATATTACTATATATATTACTATATATATTACTATATATATTACTATATATATACTATATATATTACTATATATATTACTATATATATTACTATATATATTACTATATATATTACTATATATATTACTATATATATACTATATATATTACTATATATATTACTATATGTATTACTATATATATTACTATATATATACTATATATATTACTATATGTATTACTATATATATTACTATATATATACTATATATATTACTATATGTATTACTATATATATTACTATATATATACTATATATATTACTATATATATACTATATATATTACTATATGTATTACTATATATATTACTATATATATACTATATATATTACTATATGTATTACTATATATATTACTATATATATACTATATATATTACTATATATATTACTATATATATTACTATATATATTACTATATATATTACTATATATATTACTATATATATACTATATATATTACTATATGTATTACTATATATATTACTATATATATTACTATATATATTACTATATATATACTATATATATTACTATATGTATTACTATATATATTACTATATATATACTATATATATTACTATATGTATTACTATATATATTACTATATATATACTATATATATTACTATATATATTACTATATATATTACTATATGTATTACTATATGTATTACTATATATATTACTATATATATTACTATATATATTACTATATATATACTATATATATTACTATATGTATTACTATATATATTACTATATGTATTACTATATATATTACTATATGTATTACTATATATATTACTATATATATTACTATATATATTACTATATATATTACTATATATATTACTATATATATACTATATATATTACTATATATATACTATATATATTACTATATATATACTATATATATTACTATATATATTACTATATATATTACTATATATATTACTATATATATTACTATATATATTACTATATGTATTACTATATGTATTACTATATATATACTA
>NC_138317.1:43570000-43620000 GCF_965601325.2 Salmo salar
TCTTTACACACCTCTACTCAGTCCCTCGCTCTTTACACACCTCTACTCAGTCCCTCGCTCTTTACACACCTCTACTCAGTCCCTCGCTCTTTACACACCTCTACACAGTCCCTCGCTCTTTACACACCTCTACTCAGTCCCTCGCTCTTTACACACCTCTACACAGTCCCTCGCTCTTTACACACCTCTACTCAGTCCCTCGCTCTTTACACACCTCTACTCAGTCCCTCGCTCTTTACACACCTCTACACAGTCCCTCGCTCTTTACACACCTCTACACAGTCCCTCGCTCTTTACACACCTCTACTCAGTCCCTCGCTCTTTACACACCTCTACTCAGTCCCTCGCTCTTTACACACCTCTACTCAGTCCCTCGCTCTTTACACACCTCTACACAGTCCCTCGCTCTTTACACACCTCTACACAGTCCCTCGCTCTTTACACACCTCTACTCAGTCCCTCGCTCTTTACACACCTCTACTCAGTCCCTCGCTCTTTACACACCTCTACTCAGTCCCTCGCTCTTTACACACCTCTACACAGTCCCTCGCTCTTTACACACCTCTACACAGTGAACGTTTTCTGTCTGGCGTGCGTGTAGATCTTTGTGGTGGACAGTGAGGAGGAGTTAGACCGTCTCCACACGGTCAATGCCATCGCCTTCAGGAAGGACCAGAGATCTCTCTACTTCAAAGACAAAGATGGCTGGCAGCCCATACAGGTACCATACTATACTATACAGGTACTATACTATACTATACTATACTATACTATACAGATACTATTCTATACTATACAGATACTATACTATACAGATACTATTCTATACAGGTACTATACTATACTATACTATACAGATACTATTCTATACAGATACTATTCTATACTATACAGGTACTATTCTATACTATACAGATACTATTCTATACTATACAGATACTATTCTATACAGATACTATACTATACTATACAGATACTATTCTATACAGATACTATTCTATTCTATACAGATACTATTCTATACAGATACTATTCTATTCTATACAGATACTATTCTATACAGATACTATTCTATACAGATACTATTCTATACTATACAGATACTATTCTATACTATACAGGTACCATTCTATACTATACTATACAGGTACCATACTATACAGATACTATTCTATACTATACAGATACTATTCTATACTATACAGATACTATTCTATACTATACAGATACTATTCTATACTATACAGATACTATTCTATACTATACAGATACTATTCTATACTATACAGATACTATACTATACTATAACTATACTATACAGATACTATTCTATACTATACAGGTACCATTCTATACAGATACTATTCTATACTATACAGGTACTATTCTATACTATACAGATACTATACAGGTACTATTCTATACTATACAGATACTATTCTATACTATACAGATACTATTCTATACTATACAGATACTATACTATACAGATACTATTCTATACTATACAGATACTATTCTATACAGGTACTATACTATACTATACAGATACTATTCTATACTATACAGATACTATACTATACTATACGGGTACTATTCTATACTATACTATACTGATAATATAAAATACTATACATGTACTATTCTATACAGGTACTGTTCTGTACTATACAGGTACTATACTATACAGATAATATAAAATAATATACATGTACTACACTATACAGGTACTATACTATACAGGTACTACACTATACATGTAATATAAAATAATATACATGTACTACACTATACATTTACTATACTATACAGGTACTATAGTATACTATACAGGTACTACACTATACAGGTAATATCAAATAATATACTTGTACTACACTATACAGGTACTATACTATACTATACAGGTACTATACTATGCAGGTGCTACACTATACTATACAGGTGCTACGCTATACTATACAGTTACTATACTATACAGTACTACACTATACAGATAATATATAATTATATACATGTACTACACTATACAGGCACTATACTATACAGGTACTGTACTATACATTATTATCATGTAGAGGTAGTATGCAGGCACTATACTATACTATGCCGGTACTAAACTATACAGGTACTATACAGGTACTACACTATACAGGTAATATAATATAATATACAGGTACTACACTACACAGGTACTATACTATACAGGTGCTACACTGTACTATACAGGTACTATACTATACAGTTACTACCCTATAATATACAGGTACTATAATATAAATGTATTATACTATACACGTACTATACAATACAGGTACTATACAATACAGGTACTATACTATACAGGTACTATACAATACAGGTACTATACAATACAGGTACTATACTATACAGGTACTATACAATTAATGTACTATACCATTCTATACTATACAGGTACCATACTACACCACAAAAGTAATATACTATACTACACAGGTACTATACTATGCATGTGCTATTCTATACATATAAAGGTGCTTTACTATACATGTACAATATTGCACTATACAGGTACTATACAGGTACTATACTATACTATACTATACTATACTATACTATACAGGTATTAAACTATACCGGTACTATACAGTTACTCGTCGCCAAATACACTGGCTCCAGGTCATCTACAAGTCTCTGCTAGGTAAAGCCCCGCCTTATCTCAGCTCACTGGTCACCATAGCAGCACCCACTCGTAGCACGCGCTCCAGCAGGTATATCTCACTGGTCATCCCCCCAAAGCCAATTCCTCCTTTGGCCGCCTTTCCTTCCAGTTCTCTGCTGCCAATGACTGGAACGAATTGCAAAAATCACTGAAGCTGGAGACTCATATCTCCCTCACTAGCTTTAAGCACCAGCTGTCAGAGCAGCTCACAGATCACTGCACCTGTACATAGCCCATCTGTAAACAGCCCATCTACCTACCTCATCCCCATACTGTATTTATTTATTTATCTTGCTCCTTTGCACCCCAGTATCTCTACTTGCACATTCATCTTCTGCACATCTACCATTCCAGTGTTTAATTGCTATATTGCAATTACTTCGCCACCATGGCCTATTTATTGCCTTATTAACTTACCTCATTTGCACTCACTGTATATATACTTTTTTGTTTTCTTTTGTTCTACTGTATTATTGTCTGTATGTTTTGTTTATTCCACGTGTAACTCTGTGTTGTTGTATGTGTCGAATTGCTATGCTTTATCTTGGCCAGGTGGCAGTTGCAAATGAGAACTTGTTCTCAACTAGCCTACCTGGTTAAATAAAGGTGAAATAAAAATTACATTAAATTAAAATACAGTTAATACAAAGGCAATATAGTATACAGCTACTATACTATACAGGTACAATGCAGGTACTATACTTTACAGGTTCTATACTATACAGGTAATACACTATACAGGTAATATAATATACAGGTACTATACTATTCAAGTACTATACTATTCAGGTACTATACAGGTAATATACTGTACAGGTTTTATAGTATACAGGTACTTTACAGGTACTATACTATACAGGTACTATACGTGTACTATACAGGTACTATACTATACAGGTACTATACAGGTACTATACTATACAGGTACTATACCATACAAGTAATACACTATACAGGTAATACACTATACAGGTAATATAATATACAGGTACTATACAGGTACTATGCCATACAGATAATACACTATACAGGTAATATAATATACAGGTACTATACTATACAGGTACTATACCATACAGGTACTGTAGAGGTACTATACTAAACAGGTACTATTTTATATATGTATTGTATTGTACAGATACTTTATTGTACTATACAGGTACTATATTATATATGTATTGTATTGTACAGATACTTTATTGTACTATACAGGTACTATACAATACAGGTACTATATTATATATGTATTGTATTATACAGATACTATAGGAAACAGGTCTTTAGATGTCTTTGGCCCATCACCTCAGGAAAAACGAATGGTACTGAATAACAGAAATACAGCACTAAGCACACAAGAGTTCTAGATAAAGTTTTTTACCATATTGAATACACTTCAGAATTGTGTATTTTGTGTATATTGTTATATGAAAGCTTATTTAATACAATTTTCAATCTGTTAAATGTAAGAAACAATTACTGGGGTTGAATGTTAAATAAAATGTTGTTTAAAAACCGTGTCGTAGCCGGTCCAGACGTTCCAGTCGACAGAGAAGGTTCCGGAGAGGATTGGTGTGTGTGGGGACGGGCTGGTGCAGGAGCAGAACGGAGAGGATTGGTGTGTGTGGGGACAGGCTGGTGCAGGCGCAGAACGGAGAGGATTGGTGTGTGTGGGGACTGGCTGGTGCAGGCGCAGAACGGAGAGGATTGGTGTGTGTGGGGACGGGCTGGTGCAGGAGCAGAACGGAGAGGATTGGTGTGTGTGGGGACGGGCTGGTGCAGGAGCAGAACCGAGAGGATTGTGACGATGGGAACAAGGTTATCACGGACGCCTGTGTTACGTTCCCCAGTTTCTGTTGTGGTTTGTGTATTATCATGTATGTATTTCAGGAGATGGATTCCTGAAGTTATCAACGAGCAGCTGATTGGGCAATCAACATTGATTGTTTGGAGAGCTGACCCCGCCCCCCCTCATCAGGACGCAGCTGTCTCCAATTACTAACTTCTTCTGAAGCTATATAAGCCCCAGTTCTGTTGCTCAGAAGGGAGATGATTGCTGAGAGACAAGGCTAATGGCTGAGGGTTATAGCATGTTGGTTGTTTCCAAGAATTTTGGTATGTACTGTGTCCGTTGTTGCTGAGGGAGCTGATTGGTTGTGTGTGTCAATAGGATGCAGTGTTTTGATTATTGACTTACATTTGTGTAATTCTGTTTCATTTGTTCCCAGGGGGGGAGGGGAAGGCATCTAGGGAGTGCTTAGGCAAGAGGCCCGTGGGCATTCATTACCCGTAGTAGTTTGCTGTCTATGCACACTAGGAAAGACCTGGGCGGACCATCCCCTGTATTTTGGTTAGTGCACCAGGTGGTGCTAGTTAGGTAAGTAGTGGGTAGTCAGGTAAGGTAGGAAAGGGGGCTTTGATATTTACTTTCTTTGCTTTGGTTCCGTCCAGCCCCTTTTTCCCAAACCTTACCACGTGAAGGAATAAATTCCCTGTTAACGGTATTCTCTGCCTATTCATCATACTTGTTCACACCTACACTTCCCTACCTTATTCACAACAAGGAGAGTTGAGTTGTAGCAGGGTGTTGCGTTCCCTCTTTCTAGAGGCGTGCGTAACAGCCTGTCTCAGTGAGTCACGCACACACACACACACACACACACACACACACACACACAAATGCTCGTAGGTATGCACACACATAGACACACTGAGAATCATGCATTAACACACACACACACACTGAGAATCATGCATAAACACAGACAGAAACGCACATAGACAAAGTTTATTAGGCAACGACATTGATAAAGTCGCAATAGGAAATGCATGCATTCACACACACACACATGCAGAGAAAGACACACAATTACACATGTATACACAAACACATTCACACACATTAGCCTATAGGCCTCCATCCCGACATGGGTTGTGGAAAGGGAAGCTAGGTAAATCCTGACCGTTAGGTATATCAACGTTGGGTCATCTGTCCTCTCTTTCTGTCAGCCTGTCACTATTTCTCCAACTTAATTACATTAGTTTTAAATGCTGTCTCAGCATCAACGTCATGCATAGGACTGCCAAAGCGATTAACAATCTCGCACGCTCGCTTCCTCCCTCCCGCCCTCTTTATTTTCCTCTCTCTCTCGCTCTCTCTCTCTCTCTCTCGCTCTCTCTCTCTCTCTCTCCCTTTCTCTCTCTCTCTCTCTCTATCCCTTACTTCTCTCTCTCCCACTCTCCTCCTCTCTCTCCCTCCCTCTTTCTCTCTCTCCATCCCTTCCTTCTCTCTATCCCACTCTCCTGCTCTCTCTCCCTCCCTCTCTCTCTCTCCATCCCTTACTTCTCTCTCTCCCACTCTCCTCCTCTCTCTCTCCCTCCCTCTCTCTCTCTCTCTCTCTCTCTCCATCCCTCCTCCTCTCTCCCTCTCTCCTCATCTCTCCCTCCCTCTCTCCCTCCCTCCCTCCCTCCCTCCCTCCCTCCCTCTCTCTCTCCATCTCTTCCTTCTCTCTCCCTCTCTCCTCCTCTTTCTCCCTCCTTCTCTCTCTCCCTTTCTCTCTCTCTCTCTCTCTCCATCCCTCCTCCTCTCTCTCTCTCTCTCCATCCCTCCTCCTCTCTCTCCCACTCTCCTCCTCTCTCTCTCTCTCTCTCTCTCCCATCCCTTCCTTCTCTCTATCCCACTCCTCCTCTCTCCATTCCTTCTCTCTCCCTCTCTCCTCCTCTCTCTCCCTTTCTCTCTCTCTCTCTCTCTCTCTATCCCTTACTTCTCTCTCTCCCACTCTCCTCCTCTCTCTCTCTCTCTCTCTCTCCATCCCTCCTCCTCTCTCTCCCTCTCTCCTCCTCTCTCTCCCTCTCTCTCTCTCTCTCTCCATCTCTTCCTTCTCTCTCCCTCTCTCCTCCTCTTTCTCCCTCCTTCTCTCTCTCCCTTTCTCTCTCTCTCTCTCTCTATCCCTCCTCCTCTCTCTCCCTCTCTCCTCCTCTCTCTCTCCCTCCCTCTCTCTCTCTCTCCATCCCTTCCTTCTCTCTATCCCACTCTCCTGCTCTCTCTCCCTCCCTCTCTCTCTCTCCATCCCTTACTTCTCCCTCTCTCACTCTCCTCCTCTCTCTCTCCCTCCCTCCCTCTCTCTCTCTCCATCCCTCCTCCTCTCTCTCCCTCTCTCCTCCTCTCTCTCCCTCCCTCTCTCTCTCTCTCCATCCCTTCCTTCTCTCTCTCCTCCTCTCTCTCCCTCCCTCTCTTCCCTGTAGATTGTAGGTGGGCGTACTGTGGAGATGGCTATCATCATGAGGGCATGGAGGAGTGTGATGGAAAAGACTTTGGCTACCAGACCTGCACATCATATCTCCCTGGGTATGTTCCCAGATGCCCTCTTTCTCCACACACACACACACACACACACACACACACACACACACACACACACACTAGTACCCTGTTAAAGTGTATCCTCTCTTGTTTCAGGTCTTTTGGGTATCTCAGGTGTACTGAGTCCTGTTCCATTGATTCTACTGGCTGCAAATACTTCACCTGAGCCAATGAGAAGATGTTATTGCACTATTACCAATTGTGATTGTGAGCCTCTCTTTTGATGGGTTCTACTTCAACTCTGTTCTGGAGTGTTCCATAAAGGAGGGTACCTACCTCTGATATGACTGACTGTGTGCAATTGTGAAAAACTAAAACAATGTATTTTCCTGTAAGCTACTATTGGGGAACAGCTATGGCCACGGGAGACCCCTGTATTCTGTCTGGATGGGTCTGGCTGTGTGACTCTGGCTGTGTGACTGTTCTAGTGGCTCTATGCTGGTATCTCTGGCTGTAGCTCTGAGGGGTGGCCAGTCCTCTTCAGGCTGTAGTATCTCTGGCTGTAGCTCTGAGGGGTGGCCAGTCCTCTTCAGGCTGTAGTACCTCTGGCTGTAGCTCTGAGGGGTGGCCAGTCCTCTTCAGGCTGTAGTACCTCTGGCTGTAGCTCTGAGGGGTGGCCAGTCCTCTTCAGGCTGTAGTACCTCTGGCTGTAGCTCTGAGGGGTGGCCAGTCCTCTTCAGGCTGTGGTATCTCTGGCTGTAGCTCTGAGGGGTGGCCAGTCCTCTTCAGGCTGTAGTACCTCTGGCTGTAGCTCTGAGGGGTGGCCAGTCCTCTTCAGGCTGTAGTACCTCTGACTGTAGCTCTGAGGGGTGGCCAGTCCTCTTCAGGCTGTGGTATCTCTGGCTGTAGCTCTGAGGGGTGGCCAGTCCTCTTCAGGCTGTGGTACCTCTGGCTGTAGCTCTGAGGGGTGGCCAGTCCTCTTCAGGCTGTGGTACCTCTGGCTGTAGCTCTGAGGGGTGGCCAGTCCTCTTCAGGCTGTGGTACCTCTGGCTGTAGCTCTGAGGGGTGGCCAGTCCTCTTCAGGCTGTGGTACCTCTGGCTGTAGCTCTGAGGGGTGGCCAGTCCTCTTCAGGCTGTGGTACCTCTGGCTGTAGCTCTGAGGGGTGGCCAGTCCTCTTCAGGCTGTGGTATCTCTGGCTGTAGCTCTGAGGGGTGGCCAGTCCTCTTCAGGCTGTGGTACCTCTGGCTGTAGCTCTGAGGGGTGGCCAGTCCTCTTCAGGCTGTGGTACCTCTGACTGTAGCTCTGAGGGGTGGCCAGTCCTCTTCAGGCTGGTGGAGATTACCTCTGGTACCTCTGGCTGTGTGACTGTTAACGAATATTAAAAGACACTGGTGCTAATAGTGCAATATGTGTAAGTTATACAGTAAGCTATACAGTAAGCTATACAGTAAGTTATACAGTAAGCTATACAGTAAGCTATACAGTAAGCTATACAGTAAGTTATACAGTAAGCTAGACAGTAAGTTAGACAGTAAGCTACACAGTAAGTTAGACAGTAAGCTACACAGTAAGCTACACAGTAAGTTAGACAGTAAGTTAGACAGTAAGTTAGACAGTAAGTTAGACAGTAAGTTAGACAGTAAGTTAGACAGTAAGTTAGACAGTAAGTTATAAAGTAAGTTATCCTCTTACATCTAGACGTTCCGCTAGCGGAACACCTGCTCCAATAACCAATGATGGGCGTGGCGCGAAATACAAACTCCTCTAAAATCCGAAAACTTCAATTTTTCAAACATATGACTATTTCACAGCATTTTAAAGACAAGACTCTCGTTAATCTAACCACAGTGTCCGATTTCAAAAAGGCTTTACAGCGAAAGCAAAACATTAGATTATGTCAGCAGAGTACCCAGCCAGAAATAACCAGACACCCATTTTTCAAGCTAGCATATAATGTCACAAAAAACAAAACCACAGCTAAATGCAGCACTAACCTTTGATGATCTTCATCAGATGACACACCTAGGACATTATGTTATACAATACATGCATGTTTTGTTCAATCAAGTTCATATTTATATCAAAAACCAGCTTTTTTACATTAGCATGTGACGTTCAGAACTAGCATACCCCCCGCAAACATCCGGTGAATTTACTAAATTACTCACGATAAACGTTCACAAAAAACATAACAATTATTTTAAGAATTATAGATACAGAACTCCTCTATGCACTCGATATGTCCGATTTTAAAATAGCTTTTCGGTGAAAGCACATTTTGCAATATTCTCAGTAGATAGCCCAGCCATCACGGCTAGCTATTTAGACACCGACCAAGTTTAGCCCTCACCAAACTCCGATTTACTATTACAAAAGTTTGATTACCTTTGTTGTCTTCGTCAGAATGCACTCCCAGGACTGCTACTTCAATAACAAATGTTGGTTTGGTTCAAAATAATCCATCGTTATATCCAAATAGCGGCGTTTTGTTCGTGCGTTCAAGACACTATCCGAAGTGTAAATAAGGGTCACGAGCATGGCGCAATTCGTGACAAAAGATTTCTAAATATTCCATTACCGTACTTCGAAGCATGTCAACCGCTGTTTAAAATCAATTTTTATGCCATTTTTCTCGTAAAAAAGCGATAATATTCCGACCGGGAATCTGCGTTTAGGTAAACAGACGAAAGAAAACAAAGCATGGGGTCGACTCGGGCACGCGCCTGAGTCTCACAGTACTGTAACCAGCCACTACCCAAACGCGCTACTTTTTTTCAACCAGAGCCTGCAAAGCCACGATTCAGCTTTTTGCCGCCTTCTGAGAGCCCATGGGAGCCGTAGGAAGTGTCACGTAACAGCAGAGATCCTCTGTAATGGATAGAGATAATCAAGAAGGACAAGAAATTGTCAGACAGGCCACTTCCTGCATGGAATCTTCTCAGGTTTTGGCCTGCCAAATGAGTTCTGTTATACTCACAGACACCATTCAAACAGTTTTAGAAACTTTGGAGTGATTTCTATCCAAAGCTAATAATTATATGCATATTGTAGTTTCTGGGCAGGAGTAATAATCAGATTAAATCGGGTACGTTTTTTATCCGGCTGTGAAAATACTGCCCCCTAGCCATAACAGGTTATACAGTAAGCTATACAGTAAGTTAAACAGTAAGCTAGACAGTAAGCTAGACAGTAAGCTAGACAGTAAGTTATACAGTAAGTTATACAGTAAGCTGGATACAGTAAGCTAGACAGTAAGTTATACAGTAAGTTATACAGTAAGCTACAGTAAGTTAAACAGTAAATTATACAGTAAGTTATAGATTAAGTTAAACAATAAGTTATAAAGTAGGCTAGAAAATAAGCTAGACACTAAATTATACAGTAAGTTATAGATTAAGTTAAACAATAAGTTATAAAGTAGGCTAGACAGTAAAATATACAGTAAGCTATACAGTAAGCTATAGAGTAAGTTATACAGTAAGCTATACAGTAAGCTATACAGTAAGCTACACAGTAAGTTATACAGTAAGCTAGACAGTAAGCTAGACAGTAAGCTAGACAGTAAGTTATACAGTAAGCTGTACAGTAAGTTATACAGTAAGTTAAACAGTAAGCTAAACAGTAAGCTAGACAGTAAGTTATACAGTAAGTTAGACAGTAAATTATACAGTAAGTTATAGATTAAGTTAAACAATAAGTTATAAAGTAGGCTAGACAGTAAGTTATACAGTAAGCTATAGATGAAGTTATACAGTAAGCTATAGAGTAAGTTATACAGTAAGCTAGACAGTAAGTTATACAGTAAGCTATAGATTAAGTTATACAGTAAGCTATAGATTAAGTTATACAGTAAGCTGTAGAGTAAGTTATACAGTAAGTTAAACAGTAAGCTAGACAGTAAGCTAGACAGTAAGCTAGACAGTAAGCTATACAGTAAGTTAAACAGTAAGCTATACAGTAAACTATACAGTAAACTATACAGTAAGCTAGACAGTAAGTTATACAGTAAGTTAGACAGTAAGCTATACAGTTAGCTATACAGTAAGTTATACAGTAAGCTAGACAGTAAGCTATAAAGTAAGCTGTAGATTAAGTTATAGATTAAGTTAGACAGTAATTTATACAGTAATTTAGACAGTAAGTTATACAGTAAGCTAGACAGTAAGCTAGACAGTAAGCTATACAGTAAGCTATACAGTAAGCTATACAGTAAGCTATACAGTTAGCTATACAGTAAGCTAGACAGTAAGCTAGACAGTAAGCTAGACAGTAAGTTATAGATTAAGTTAAACAATAAGTTATAAAGTAGGCTAGACAGTAAGTTATACATTAAGCTATACAGTAAGCTATACAGTAAGCTATACAGTAAGCTATACAGTAAGCTATACAGTAAGCTAGACAGTAAGTTAGACAGTAAGCTAGACAGTAAGTTATACAGTAAGCTATACAGTTAGCTATACAGTAAATTATACAGTAAGCTAGACAGTAAGCTATAAAGTAAGCTATAGATAAAGTTATACAGTAAGCTATAGATTAAGTTATACAGTAAGTTATAGATTAAGTTAGACAGTAATTTATACAGTAATTTAGACAGTAAGCTGGACAGTAAGTTATACAGTAAGCTAGACAGTAAGCTATAGATTAAGTTAGACAGTAATTTATACAGTAATTTAGACAGTAAGCTAGACAGTAAATTATACAGTAAATTATACTGTAAGCTATACAGTAAGTTATACAGTAAGCTATAGAGTAAGTTATACAGTAATTTAGACAGTAAGCTAGACAGTAAGTTATACAGTAAGCTAGACAGTAAGATTGTAATGTGCATAAGCTAAATAGTTACAGTAAAGGTAAGCTTAATGTTTTGATATCCATTAGATATTCATATATTATACTAAGAAAGCAACCTGGGACCACTTGTATGTATTTAGAGCCACATGTGACTTCCTGTTTACTAATTGATGGGTTTGTTCTCTTTATGTTAAGACTCAAGTTGTAACTCACAGGACTATTTAGCCAAGAAGCAAAACAAAACAAAGTGTGTTAATAGCTCTACTTTATGTATTTAATCTTTATTTCATTAATTGAGAACAAATGATCTCTTACAATAAGGACCTATTATTTGTATTTATATATTTATTAAGTGACTACAATGTGTGCATGTTGATGCTTATGTGTAGGGTCTACTGTAGAGTAGGACTGTTGATGCTCTGGTCTACTGTAGACTAGGACTGTTGATGCTCTGGTCTACTGTAGACTAGGACTGTTGATGCTCTGGTCTACTGTAGACTAGGACTGTTGATGCTCTGGTCTACTGTAGACTAGGACTGTTGATGCTCTGGTCTACTGTAGACTAGGACTGCTGATGCTCTGGTCTACTGTAGACTAGGACTGTTGATGCTCTGGTCTACTGTAGAGTAGGACTGTTGATGCTCTGGTCTACTGTAGACTAGGACTGTTGATGCTCTGGTCTACTGTAGACTAGGACTGTTGATGCTCTGGTCTACTGTAGACTAGGACTGTTGATGCTCTGGTCTACTGTAGACTAGGACTGTTGATGCTTTGGTCTACTGTAGACTAGGACTGTTGATGCTCTGGTCTACTGTAGACTAGGACTGTTGATGCTCTGGTCTACTGTAGACTAGGACTGTTGATGCTCTGGTCTACTGTAGACTAGGACTGTTGATGCTCTGGTCTACTGTAGACTAGGACTGATGATGCTCTGGTCTACTGTAGACTAGGACTGATGATGCTCTGGTCTACTGTAGACTAGGACTGTTGATGCTCTGGTCTACTGTAGACTAGGACTGTGTGCAATAATCTTTGCCTTTTAGCAGTAATATGTATTGAATACATTGTGTGAATTACAGTGTGTATTATAGTGAAGTCACTTGTCTCTGTCATATCCTCACATGGTCTCTCCTATCATTGCTATGCAGACGACACACAATTAATCTTCTCCTTTCCCCCTTCTGATAACCAGGCGGCGAATCGCATCTCTGCATGTCTGTCAGACATATCAGTGTGGATGACGGATCACCAGCTCAAGCTGAACCTCGGCAAGACGGAACTGCTCTTCCTCCCGGGGAAGGACTGCCCCTTCCATGATCTCGCCATCACGGTTGACAACTCCCTTGTGTCCTCCTCCCAGAGTGCTAAGAACCTTGGCGTGATCCTGGACAACACCCTGTCGTTCTCCACTAACATCAAGGCGGTGACCCGATCCTGTAGGTTCATGCTCTACAACATTCGCAGAGTACGACCCTGCCTCACACAGGAAGCGGCGCAGGTCCTAATCCAGGCACTTGTCATCTCCCGTCTGGATTACTGCAACTCGCTGTTGGCTGGGCTCCCTGCCTGTGCCATTAAACCCCTACAACTCATCCAGAACGCCGCAGCCCGTCTGGTGTTCAACCTTCCCAAGTTCTCTCACGTCACCCCGCTCCTCCGCTCTCTCCACTGGCTTCCAGTTGAAGCTCGCATCCGCTACAAGACCATGGTGATTGCCTACGGAGCTGTGAAGGGAACGGCACCTCCATACCTTCAGGCTCTGATCAGGCCCTACACCCAAACAAGGGCACTGCGTTCATCCACCACTGGCCTGCTGGCCCCCCTACCTCTGAGGAAGCACAGTTCCCGCTCAGCCCAGTCAAAACTGTTCGCTGCTCTGGCACCCCAATGGTGGAACAAGCTCCCTCACGACGCCAGGACAGCGGAGTCAATCACCACCTTCCGGAGACACCTGAAACCCCACCTCTTTAAGGAATACCTAGGATAGGATAAAGTAATCCTTCTAACCCCCTTAAAAGATTTAGATGCACTATTGTAAAGTGGTTGTTCCACTGGATATCATAAGGTGAATGCACCATTTTGTAAGTCGCTCTGGATAAGAGCGTCTGCTAAATGACTTAAATGTAATGTAAATGTAATGTAAATAGTGTATTACATATTGGCCTTGTTCAATACTCCTTTCTGATTGGCTTGAAGGGCATTCTAGAGGGTGCATTACTTCCTGTTTACGCACGGTATATATATATATATATGCACGATATAATTCAATGGCTATAGTTAATTTTTACATGTCTTTAGTTTGAGCTGCTTTTGAATGCAAAAGTGAAATTGAAAACAGTATTGGTATAGTTGAATTGGATTTCGTAAAAAGCAATCTAGGACTGAGGGTTTGGTTAGCTAAACTGGCGAGGTCTGTTTGTTCGGGTTACCACGGCAACTAGCGTAGCTACAGTATCCGGTCAACTTGCTAGTTTATTCCGTGGTTGTTCAACACATTTCTACCTGTAAAAAATAGCACATTTCCAATAATAAATGTGTTAAATTATAGCCACGGTATAAAAAGGGGTAATCAACTACGTGGCTCTAACGTTATGCAGCTCTGCAGCACCGTTAACGCACCGTCCCACGTCGTTCATTATTTTTCCATAGCACTCATTGATTATCCTCGTTTGATTATCCTTTAGGTATTATAGAGGTGTATATGGGTTATTTCATTAAATAATCTGATACGGAACTGTAGCCATCGATGAACAATGTGTATGTTACACCAGCATGATATATATTCAGTAACACAAATTGTTTCATTTCTCTCCATATAAAGTTCATAATATATGTTTAATCAGCTTTTTCTAAACTGAATAGTTGATGACATGTTGATTTGTCTACATGAGAAATTACTTTTAAAAAAAAAGAAATGTAAAAAAAGTGAATAAAAAGTGTTATTAGTCTTCTGTAACTCACTCCCAATGCATGCAGGTGTAGGTCTATTGTTAATCTGATTATCTTCCCCATCCTTCTTGTACTTTCTCATTTGAAGGCTTCGACATTGATACTTCTTTCAGCTACAGTAGGTCTTTCAGTTTAGCCTGGTCCCAGATCTGTCTGTAGCCTGGTCCCAGATCTGTCTGTAGCCTGGTCTCAGATCTGTCTGTAGCCTGGTCTCAGATCTGTCTGTAGCCTGGTCTCAGATCTGTCTGTAGCCTGGTCTCAGATCTGTCTGTAGCCTGGTCTCAGATCTGTCTGTAGCCTGGCCCCAGATCTGTCTGTAGCCTGGCCCCAGATCTGTCTGTAGCCTGGCCCCAGATCTGTTTGTGCTTTTGCCTATTCCATTGTCATTGTCAAGCTCAATTGTTTGGCATGACAATTTCATAAGGAGTTGGCCAGAGAGCAGAAACTGACTAGTCTGGGTACCAGTCTGTTTAGCTATCGTTCAGTCTGTTTAGCTATCGTTCAGTCTGTTTAGCTATCGTTCAGTCTGTTTAGCTATTGTTCAGTGTGTTTAGCTATCGTTCAGTGTGTTTAGCTATCGTTCAGTGTGTTTAGCTATCGTTCAGTGTGTTTAGCTATCGTTCAGTGTGTTTAGCTATCGTTCAGTCATCGTTCAGTCTGTTTAGCTATCGTTCAGTCTGTTTAGCTATCGTTCAGTCTGTTTAGCTATCGTTCAGTCTGTTTTAGAACGCCTGCTCCCAAGAAAAAGGTGGGGAATATGTAAATACAGAACATTCAAAACCAATCACAGCAACGCTTCCTGCAACAACTTGCATGATGAAATATCCGGTTGTCATTAGTTACCACTAGCCACAAAGTCCGAGTTGAATATATTGTAAAACTTAACCTCTCTAGGGTAGGTGGGACGAAATCGTCCCACCTACTCAACAGCCAGTGGAATCCCGTGGCGCGTTATTCAAATACCTTAGAAATGCTATTAGTTCAATTTCTCAAACATATTACTATTTTACACCATTTTAAAGACAAGACACTCGTTAATCTAACCACACTGTCTGTTTTCAAAAAGGCTTTACCACGAAAGCAAAACATTAGATTATGTCAGCAGAGTAACCAGCCAGAAATAATCAGACACCCATTTTTCAAGCTAGCATATAATGTCACAAAAAACAAAACCACAGCTAAATGCAGCACTAACCTTTGATGATCTTCATCAGATGACACACCTAGGACATTATGTTATACAATACATGCATGTTTTGTTCAATCAAGTTCATATTTATATCAAAAACCAGCTTTTTTACATTAGCATGTGACGTTCAGAACTAGCATACCCCCCGCAAACATCCGGTGAATTTACTAAATTACTCACGATAAACGTTCACAAAAAACATAACAATTATTTTAAGAATTATAGATACAGAACTCCTCTATGCACTCGATATGTCCGATTTTAAAATAGCTTTTCGGTGAAAGCACATTTTGCAATATTCTCAGTAGATAGCCCAGCCATCACGGCTAGCTATTTAGACACCGACCAAGTTTAGCCCTCACCAAACTCCGATTTACTATTACAAAAGTTTGATTACCTTTGTTGTCTTCGTCAGAATGCACTCCCAGGACTGCTACTTCAATAACAAATGTTGGTTTGGTTCAAAATAATCCATCGTTATATCCAAATAGCGGCGTTTTGTTCGTGCGTTCAAGACACTATCCGAAGTGTAAATAAGGGTCACGAGCATGGCGCAATTCGTGACAAAAGATTTCTAAATATTCCATTACCGTACTTCGAAGCATGTCAACCGCTGTTTAAAATCAATTTTTATGCCATTTTTCTCGTAAAAAAGCGATAATATTCTGACCGGGAATCTGCGTTTAGGTAAACAGACGAAAGAAAACAAAGCATGGGGTCGACTCGGGCACGAGCCTGAGTCTCACAGTACTGTAACCAGCCACTACCCAAACGCGCTACTTTTTTTCAACCAGAGCCTGCAAAGCCACGATTCAGCTTTTTGCCGCCTTCTGAGAGCCCATGGGAGCCGTAGGAAGTGTCACGTAACAGCAGAGATCCTCTGTAATGGATAGAGATAATCAAGAAGGGCAAGAAATTGTCAGACAGGCCACTTCCTGCATGGAATCTTCTCAGGTTTTGGCCTGCCAAATGAGTTCTGTTATACTCACAGACACCATTCAAACAGTTTTAGAAACTTTGGAGTGTTTTCTATCCAAAGCTAATAATTATATGCATATTCTAGTTTCTGGGCAGGAGTAATAATCAGATTAAATCGGGTACGTTTTTTATCCGGCTGTGAAAATACTGCCCCCTAGCCATAACAGGTTATACAGTAAGCTATACAGTAAGTTAAACAGTAAGTTAAACAGTAAGCTAGACAGTAAGCTAGACAGTAAGCTATACAGTAAGTTATACAGTAAGTTATACAGTAAGCTGGATACAGTAAGCTAGACAGTAAGTTATACAGTAAGTTATACAGTAAGCTATACAGTAAGTTAAACAGTAAATTATACAGTAAGTTATAGATTAAGTTAAACAATAAGTTATAAAGTAGGCTAGACAGTAAGCTATACAGTAAGCTATAGAGTAAGTTATACAGTAAGCTATACAGTAAGCTACACAGTAAGTTAGACAGTAAGTTATACAGTAAGTTATACAGTAAGCTAGACAGTAAGCTAGACAGTAAGTTATACAGTAAGCTATACAGTAAGCTGTACAGTAAGTTATACAGTAAGCTGTACAGTAAGTTATACAGTAAGTTAAACAGTAAGCTAAACAGTAAGCTAGACAGTAAGTTATACAGTAAGTTAAACAGTAAGCTAGACAGTAAATTATACAGTAAGTTATAGATTAAGTTAAACAATAAGTTATAAAGTAGGCTAGACAGTAAGTTATACAGTAAGCTATAGATGAAGTTATACAGTAAGCTAGACAGTAAGTTATACAGTAAATTATACAGTAAGTTATACAGTAAGCTATAGATTAAGTTATACAGTAAGCTGTAGAGTAAGTTATACAGTAAGTTAAACAGTAAGCTAGACAGTAAGCTAGACAGTAAGCTATACAGTAAGCTATACAGTAAGCTATACAGTAAGTTAAACAGTAAGCTATACAGTAAGCTATACAGTAAACTATACAGTAAGCTAGACAGTAAGTTATACAGTAAGCTAAACAGTAAGCTATAAAGTAAGCTATAGATTAAGTTATACAGTAAGCTATAGATTAAGTTATACAGTAAGTTATAGATTAAGTTAGACAGTAATTTATACAGTAATTTAGACAGTAAGCTAGACAGTAAGTTATACAGTAAACTAGACAGTAAGTTATACAGTAAGCTAGACAGTAAGTTATACAGTAAGCTAGACAGTAAGTTATACAGTAAGCTAGACAGTAAGTTATACAGTAAGCTAGACAGTAAGTTATACAGTAAACTAGACAGTAAGTTATACAGTAAGCTAGACAGTAAGTTATACAGTAAGCTAGACAGTAAGTTATACAGTAAGCTAGACAGTAAGTTATACAGTAAGCTAGACAGTAAGTTATACAGTAAGCTAGACAGTAAGTTATACAGTAAGCTAGACAGTAAGTTATACAGTAAGCTAGACAGTAAGTTATACAGTAAGCTAGACAGTAAATTCATTATTTTTCCATAGCACTCATTGATTATCCTCGTTTGATTATCCTTTAGGTATTATAGAGGTGTATATGGGTTATTTCATTAAATAATCTGATACGGAACTGTAGCCATCGATGAACAATGTGTATGTTACACCAGCATGATATATATTCAGTAACACAAATTGTTTCATTTCTCTCCATATAAAGTTCATAATATATGTTTAATCAGCTTTTTCTAAACTGAATAGTTGATGACATGTTGATTTGTCTACATGAGAAATTACTTAAAAAAAAAAAGAAATGTAAAAAAAGTGAATAAAAAGTGTTATTAGTCTTCTGTAACTCACTCCCAATGCATGCAGGTGTAGGTCTATTGTTAATCTGATTATCTTCCCCATCCTTCTTGTACTTTCTCATTTGAAGGCTTCGACATTGATACTTCTTTCAGCTACAGTAGGTCTTTCAGTTTAGCCTGGTCCCAGATCTGTCTGTAGCCTGGTCCCAGATCTGTCTGTAGCCTGGTCTCAGATCTGTCTGTAGCCTGGTCTCAGATCTGTCTGTAGCCTGGTCTCAGATCTGTCTGTAGCCTGGTCCCAGATCTGTCTGTAGCCTGGCCCCAGATCTGTCTGTAGCCTGGCCCCAGATCTGTCTGTAGCCTGGCCGCAGATCTGTTTGTGCTTTTGCCTATTCCATTGTCATTGTCAAGCTCAATTGTTTGGCATGACAATTTCATAAGGAGTTGGCCAGAGAGCAGAAACTGACTAGTCTGGGTACCAGTCTGTTTAGCTATCGTTCAGTCTGTTTAGCTATCGTTCAGTCTGTTTAGCTATCGTTCAGTCTGTTTAGCTATTGTTCAGTGTGTTTAGCTATCGTTCAGTGTGTTTAGCTATCGTTCAGTGTGTTTAGCTATCGTTCAGTCATCGTTCAGTCATCGTTCAGTCTGTTTAGCTATCGTTCAGTCTGTTTAGCTATCGTTCAGTCTGTTTAGCTATCGTTCAGTCTGTTTTAGAACGCCTGCTCCCAAGAAAAAGGTGGGGAATATGTAAATACAGAACATTCAAAACCAATCACAGCAACGCTTCCTGCAACAACTTGCATGATGAAATATCCGGTTGTCATTAGTTACCACTAGCCACAAAGTCCGAGTTGAATATATTGTAAAACTTAACCTCTCTAGGGTAGGTGGGACGAAATCGTCCCACCTACTCAACAGCCAGTGGAATCCCGTGGCGCGTTATTCAAATACCTTAGAAATGCTATTAGTTCAATTTCTCAAACATATTACTATTTTACACCATTTTAAAGACAAGACACTCGTTAATCTAACCACACTGTCTGTTTTCAAAAAGGCTTTACCACGAAAGCAAAACATTAGATTATGTCAGCAGAGTAACCAGCCAGAAATAATCAGACACCCATTTTTCAAGCTAGCATATAATGTCACAAAAAACAAAACCACAGCTAAATGCAGCACTAACCTTTGATGATCTTCATCAGATGACACACCTAGGACATTATGTTATACAATACATGCATGTTTTGTTCAATCAAGTTCATATTTATATCAAAAACCAGCTTTTTTACATTAGCATGTGACGTTCAGAACTAGCATACCCCCCGCAAACATCCGGTGAATTTACTAAATTACTCACGATAAACGTTCACAAAAAACATAACAATTATTTTAAGAATTATAGATACAGAACTCCTCTATGCACTCGATATGTCCGATTTTAAAATAGCTTTTCGGTGAAAGCACATTTTGCAATATTCTCAGTAGATAGCCCAGCCATCACGGCTAGCTATTTAGACACCGACCAAGTTTAGCCCTCACCAAACTCCGATTTACTATTACAAAAGTTTGATTACCTTTGTTGTCTTCGTCAGAATGCACTCCCAGGACTGCTACTTCAATAACAAATGTTGGTTTGGTTCAAAATAATCCATCGTTATATCCAAATAGCGGCGTTTTGTTCGTGCGTTCAAGACACTATCCGAAGTGTAAATAAGGGTCACGAGCATGGCGCAATTCGTGACAAAAGATTTCTAAATATTCCATTACCGTACTTCGAAGCATGTCAACCGCTGTTTAAAATCAATTTTTATGCCATTTTTCTCGTAAAAAAGCGATAATATTCTGACCGGGAATCTGCGTTTAGGTAAACAGACGAAAGAAAACAAAGCATGGGGTCGACTCGGGCACGAGCCTGAGTCTCACAGTACTGTAACCAGCCACTACCCAAACGCGCTACTTTTTTTCAACCAGAGCCTGCAAAGCCACGATTCAGCTTTTTGCCGCCTTCTGAGAGCCCATGGGAGCCGTAGGAAGTGTCACGTAACAGCAGAGATCCTCTGTAATGGATAGAGATAATCAAGAAGGGCAAGAAATTGTCAGACAGGCCACTTCCTGCATGGAATCTTCTCAGGTTTTGGCCTGCCAAATGAGTTCTGTTATACTCACAGACACCATTCAAACAGTTTTAGAAACTTTGGAGTGTTTTCTATCCAAAGCTAATAATTATATGCATATTCTAGTTTCTGGGCAGGAGTAATAATCAGATTAAATCGGGTACGTTTTTTATCCGGCTGTGAAAATACTGCCCCCTAGCCATAACAGGTTATACAGTAAGCTATACAGTAAGTTAAACAGTAAGCTAGACAGTAAGCTAGACAGTAAGCTATACAGTAAGTTATACAGTAAGTTATACAGTAAGCTGGATACAGTAAGCTAGACAGTAAGTTATACAGTAAGTTATACAGTAAGCTATACAGTAAGTTAAACAGTAAATTATACAGTAAGTTATAGATTAAGTTAAACAATAAATTATAAAGTAGGCTAGACAGTAAGCTAGACAGTAAATTATACAGTAAGTTATAGATTAAGTTAAACAATAAGTTATAAAGTAGGCTAGACAGTAAGCTATACAGTAAGCTATACAGTAAGCTATAGAGTAAGTTATACAGTAAGCTATACAGTAAGCTACACAGTAAGTTAGACAGTAAGTTATACAGTAAGTTATACAGTAAGCTAGACAGTAAGCTAGACAGTAAGTTATACAGTAAGCTATACAGTAAGCTGTACAGTAAGCTGTACAGTAAGTTATACAGTAAGTTAAACAGTAAGCTAGACAGTAAGTTATACACTAAGTTAAACAGTAAGCTAGACAGTAAATTATACAGTAAGTTATAGATTAAGTTAAACAATAAGTTATAAAGTAGGCTAGACAGTAAGTTATACAGTAAGCTATAGATGAAGTTATACAGTAAGCTAGACAGTAAGTTATACAGTAAATTATACAGTAAGTTATACAGTAAGCTATAGATTAAGTTATACAGTAAGCTGTAGAGTAAGTTATACAGTAAGTTAAACAGTAAGCTAGACAGTAAGCTAGACAGTAAGCTATACAGTAAGCTATACAGTAAGCTATACAGTAAGTTAAACAGTAAGCTATACAGTAAGCTATACAGTAAACTATACAGTAAGCTAGACAGTAAGTTATACAGTAAGTTAGACAGTAAGCTATACAGTTAGCTATACAGTAAGTTATACAGTAAGCTAAACAGTAAGCTATAAAGTAAGCTATAGATTAAGTTATACAGTAAGTTATAGATTAAGTTAGACAGTAATTTATACAGTAATTTAGACAGTAAGCTAGACAGTAAGTTATACAGTAAGCTAGACAGTAAGTTATACAGTAAGCTAGACAGTAAGTTATACAGTAAGCTAGACAGTAAGTTATACAGTAAGCTAGACAGTAAGTTCATTATTTTTCCATAGCACTCATTGATTATCCTCGTTTGATTATCCTTTAGGTATTATAGAGGTGTATATGGGTTATTTCATTAAATAATCTGATACGGAACTGTAGCCATCGATGAACAATGTGTATGTTACACCAGCATGATATATATTCAGTAACACAAATTGTTTCATTTCTCTCCATATAAAGTTCATAATATATGTTTAATCAGCTTTTTCTAAACTGAATAGTTGATGACATGTTGATTTGTCTACATGAGAAATTACTTTAAAAAAAAAAGAAATGTAAAAAAAGTGAATAAAAAGTGTTATTAGTCTTCTGTAACTCACTCCCAATGCATGCAGGTGTAGGTCTATTGTTAATCTGATTATCTTCCCCATCCTTCTTGTACTTTCTCATTTGAAGGCTTCGACATTGATACTTCTTTCAGCTACAGTAGGTCTTTCAGTTTAGCCTGGTCCCAGATCTGTCTGTAGCCTGGTCCCAGATCTGTCTGTAGCCTGGTCTCAGATCTGTCTGTAGCCTGGTCTCAGATCTGTCTGTAGCCTGGTCTCAGATCTGTCTGTAGCCTGGTCCCAGATCTGTCTGTAGCCTGGCCCCAGATCTGTCTGTAGCCTGGCCCCAGATCTGTCTGTAGCCTGGCCGCAGATCTGTTTGTGCTTTTGCCTATTCCATTGTCATTGTCAAACTCAATTGTTTGGCATGACAATTTCATAAGGAGTTGGCCAGAGAGCAGAAACTGACTAGTCTGGGTACCAGTCTGTTTAGCTATCGTTCAGTCTGTTTAGCTATCGTTCAGTCTGTTTAGCTATCGTTCAGTCTGTTTAGCTATCGTTCAGTCTGTTTAGCTATCGTTCAGTGTGTTTAGCTATTGTTCAGTGTGTTTAGCTATCGTTCAGTGTGTTTAGCTATCGTTCAGTGTGTTTAGCTATCGTTCAGTGTGTTTAGCTATCGTTCAGTCATCGTTCAGTCATCGTTCAGTCTGTTTAGCTATCGTTCAGTCTGTTTAGCTATCGTTCAGTCTGTTTAGCTATCGTTCAGTCTGTTTAGCTATCGTTCAGTGTGTTTAGCTATTGTTCAGTGTGTTTAGCTATCGTTCAGTGTGTTTAGCTATCGTTCAGTGTGTTTAGCTATCGTTCAGTGTGTTTAGCTATCGTTCAGTCATCGTTCAGTCATCGTTCAGTCTGTTTAGCTATCGTTCAGTCTGTTTAGCTATCGTTCAGTCTGTTTAGCTATCGTTCAGTCTGTTTAGCTATCGTTCAGTCTGTTTAGCTATTGTTCAGTGTGTTTAGCTATCGTTCAGTGTGTTTAGCTATCGTTCAGTGTGTTTAGCTATCGTTCAGTGTGTTTAGCTATCGTTCAGTCATCGTTCAGTCTGTTTAGCTATCGTTCAGTCTGTTTAGCTATCGTTCAGTCTGTTTAGCTATCGTTCAGTCTGTTTTAGAACGCCTGCTCCCAAGAAAAAGGTGGGGAATATGTAAATACAGAACATTCAAAACCAATCACAGCAACGCTTCCTGCAACAACTTGCATGATGAAATGTCCGGTTGTCATTAGTTACCACTAGCCACAAAGTCCGAGTTGACTATATTGTAAAACTTAACCTCTCTAGGGTAGGTGGGACGAAATCGTCCCACCTACTCAACAGCCAGTGGAATCCCGTGGCGCGTTATTCAAATACCTTAGAAATGCTATTACTTCAATTTCTCAAACATATTACTATTTTACACCATTTTAAAGACAAGACACTCGTTAATCTAACCACACTGTCTGTTTTCAAAAAGGCTTTACCACGAAAGCAAAACATTAGATTATGTCAGCAGAGTAACCAGCCAGAAATAATCAGACACCCATTTTTCAAGCTAGCATATAATGTCACAAAAAACAAAACCACAGCTAAATGCAGCACTAACCTTTGATGATCTTCATCAGATGACAATCCTAGGACATTATGTTATACAATACATGCATGTTTTGTTCAATCAAGTTCATATTTATATCAAAAACCAGCTTTTTTACATTAGCATGTGACGTTCAGAACTAGCATACCCCCCGCAAACATCCGGTGAATTTACTAAATTACTCACGATAAACGTTCACAAAAAACATAACAATTATTTTAAGAATTATAGATACAGAACTCCTCTATGCACTCGATATGTCCGATTTTAAAATAGCTTTTCGGTGAAAGCACATTTTGCAATATTCTCAGTAGATAGCCCAGCCATCACGGCTAGCTATTTAGACACCGACCAAGTTTAGCCCTCACCAAACTCCGATTTACTATTACAAAAGTTTGATTACCTTTGTTGTCTTCGTCAGAATGCACTCCCAGGACTGCTACTTCAATAACAAATGTTGGTTTGGTTCAAAATAATCCATCGTTATATCCAAATAGCGGCGTTTTGTTCGTGCGTTCAAGACACTATCCGAAGTGTAAATAAGGGTCACGAGCATGGCGCAATTCGTGACAAAAGATTTCTAAATATTCCATTACCGTACTTCGAAGCATGTCAACCGCTGTTTAAAATCAATTTTTATGCCATTTTTCTCGTAAAAAAGCGATAATATTCTGACCGGGAATCTGCGTTTAGGTAAACAGACGAAAGAAAACAAAGCATGGGGTCGACTCGGGCACGAGCCTGAGTCTCACAGTACTGTAACCAGCCACTACCCAAACGCGCTACTTTTTTTCAACCAGAGCCTGCAAAGCCACAATTCAGCTTTTTGCCGCCTTCTGAGAGCCCATGGGAGCCGTAGGAAGTGTCACGTAACAGCAGAGATCCTCTGTAATGGATAGAGATAATCAAGAAGGGCAAGAAATTGTCAGACAGGCCACTTCCTGCATGGAATCTTCTCAGGTTTTGGCCTGCCAAATGAGTTCTGTTATACTCACAGACACCATTCAAACAGTTTTAGAAACTTTGGAGTGTTTTCTATCCAAAGCTAATAATTATATGCATATTCTAGTTTCTGGGCAGGAGTAGTAATCAGATTAAATCGGGTACGTTTTTTATCCGGCTGTGAAAATACTGCCCCCTAGCCATAACAGGTTATACAGTAAGCTATACAGTAAGTTAAACAGTAAGCTAGACAGTAAGCTAGACAGTAAGCTATACAGTAAGTTATACAGTAAGTTATACAGTAAGCTGGATACAGTAAGCTAGACAGTAAGTTATACAGTAAGTTATACAGTAAGCTATACAGTAAGTTAAACAGTAAATTATACAGTAAGTTATAGATTAAGTTAAACAATAAGTTATAAAGTAGGCTAGAAAATAAGCTAGACAGTAAATTATACAGTAAGTTATAGATTAAGTTAAACAATAAGTTATAAAGTAGGCTAGACAGTAAAATATACAGTAAGCTATACAGTAAGCTATAGAGTAAGTTATACAGTAAGCTATACAGTAAGCTACACAGTAAGTTAGACAGTAAGTTATACAGTAAGTTATACAGTAAGCTAGACAGTAAGCTAGACAGTAAGCTAGACAGTAAGTTATACAGTAAGCTATACAGTAAGCTGTACAGTAAGTTATACAGTAAGCTGTACAGTAAGTTATACAGTAAGTTAAACAGTAAGCTAAACAGTAAGCTAGACAGTAAGTTATACAGTAAGTTAAACAGTAAGCTAGACAGTAAATTATACAGTAAGTTATAGATTAAGTTAAACAATAAGTTATAAAGTAGGCTAGACAGTAAGTTATACAGTAAGCTATAGATGAAGTTATACAGTAAGCTATAGAGTAAGTTATACAGTAAGCTAGACAGTAAGTTATACAGTAAATTATACAGTAAGTTATACAGTAAGCTATAGATTAAGTTATACAGTAAGCTGTAGAGTAAGTTATACAGTAAGTTAAACAGTAAGCTAGACAGTAAGCTATACAGTAAGCTATACAGTAAGCTATACAGTAAGCTAGACAGTAAGTTATACAGTAAGTTATACAGTAAGCTAGACAGTAAGCTATAAAGTAAGGTGTAGATTAAGTTATACAGTAAGTTATAGATTAAGTTAGACAGTAATTTATACAGTAATTTAGACAGTAAGCTAGACAGTAAGTTATACAGTAAGCTAGACAGTAAGCTAGACAGTAAGCTAGACAGTAAGTTATAGATTAAGTTAAACAATAAATTAAAGTAGGCTAGACAGTAAGTTATACAGTAAGCTATAGATGAAGTTATACAGTAAGTTATAGATTAAGTTAAACAATAAGTTATAAAGTAGGCTAGACAGTAAGTTATACATTAAGCTATACAGTAAGCTATACAGTAAGCTATACAGTAAGTTAAACAGTAAGCTATACAGTAAGCTATACAGTAAGCTATACAGTAAGCTAGACAGTAAGTTATACAGTAAGTTAGACAGTAAGCTAGACAGTAAGTTATACAGTAAGCTATACAGTTAGCTATACAGTAAATTATACAGTAAGCTAGACAGTAAGCTATAAAGTAAGCTATAGATAAAGTTATACAGTAAGCTATAGATTAAGTTATACAGTAAGTTATAGATTAAGTTAGACAGTAATTTATACAGTAATTTAGACAGTAAGCTGGACAGTAAGTTATACAGTAAGCTAGACAGTAAGTTATACAGTAAGCTAGACAGTAAGTTATACAGTAAGCTAGACAGTAAGTTATACAGTAAGCTAGACAGTAAGTTATACAGTAAGTTTTAGATTAAGTTAAACAATAAGTTATAAAGTAGGCTAGACAGTAAGTTATACAGTAAGCTATACAGTAAGCTAAACAGTAAGTTATACAGTAAGCTATAGAGTAAGTTATACAGTAAGTTATACAGTAAGCTACACAGTAAGTTATAAAGTAAGCTATACAGTAAGCTATACAGTAAGCTAGACAGTAAGCTAGACAGTAAGCTAGACAGTAAGTTATACAGTAAGCTAGACAGTAAACTATACAGTAAGCTATAGATTAAGTTATACAGTAAGCTATAGATTAAGTTAGACAGTAATTTATACAGTAATTTAGACAGTAAGCTAGACAGTAAATTATACAGTAAATTATACTGTAAGCTATACAGTAAGTTATACAGTAAGCTATAGAGTAAGTTATACAGTAATTTAGACAGTAAGCTAGACAGTAAGTTATACAGTAAGCTAGACAGTAAGATTGTAATGTGCATAAGCTAAATAGTTACAGTAAAGGTAAGCTTAATGTTTTGATATCCATTAGATATTCATATATTATACTAAGAAAGCAACCTGGGACCACTTGTATGTATTTAGAGCCACATGTGACTTCCTGTTTACTAATTGATGGGTTTGTTCTCTTTATGTTAAGACTCAAGTTGTAACTCACAGGACTATTTAGCCAAGAAGCAAAACAAAACAAAGTGTGTTAATAGCTCTACTTTATGTATTTAATCTTTATTTCATTAATTGAGAACAAATGATCTCTTACAATAAGGACCTATTATTTGTATTTATATATTTATTAAGTGACTACAATGTGTGCATGTTGATGCTTATGTGTAGGGTCTACTGTAGAGTAGGACTGTTGATGCTCTGGTCTACTGTAGACTAGGACTGTTGATGCTCTGGTCTACTGTAGACTAGGACTGTTGATGCTCTGGTCTACTGTAGACTAGGACTGTTGATGCTCTGGTCTACTGTAGACTAGGACTGTTGATGCTCTGGTCTACTGTAGACTAGGACTGTTGATGCTCTGGTCTACTGTAGACTAGGACTGTTGATGCTCTGGTCTACTGTAGACTAGGACTGTTGATGCTCTGGTCTACTGTAGACTAGGACTGTTGATGCTCTGGTCTACTGTAGACTAGGACTGCTGATGCTCTGGTCTACTGTAGACTAGGACTGTTGATGCTCTGGTCTACTGTAGAGTAGGACTGTTGATGCTCTGGTCTACTGTAGAGTAGGACTGTTGATGCTCTGGTCTACTGTAGACTAGGACTGTTGATGCTCTGGTCTACTGTAGACTAGGACTGTTGATGCTCTGGTCTACTGTAGACTAGGACTGTTGATGCTCTGGTCTACTGTAGACTAGGACTGCTGATGCTCTGGTCTACTGTAGACTAGGACTGTTGATGCTCTGGTCTACTGTAGAGTAGGACTGTTGATGCTCTGGTCTACTGTAGACTAGGACTGTTGATGCTCTGGTCTACTGTAGACTAGGACTGTTGATGCTCTGGTCTACTGTAGACTAGGACTGTTGATGCTTTGGTCTACTGTAGACTAGGACTGTTGATGCTCTGGTCTACTGTAGACTAGGACTGTTGATGCTCTGGTCTACTGTAGACTAGGACTGTTGATGCTCTGGTCTACTGTAGACTAGGACTGTTGATGCTCTGGTCTACTGTAGACTAGGACTGTTGATGCTCTGGTCTACTGTAGACTAGGACTGATGATGCTCTGCTCTACTGTAGACTAGGACTGATGATGCTCTGGTCTACTGTAGACTAGGACTGTTGATGCTCTGGTCTACTGTAGACTAGGACTGTGTGCAATAATCTTTGCCTTTTAGCAGTAATATGTATTGAATACATTGTGTGAATTACAGTGTGTATTATAGTGAAGTCACTTGTCTCTGTCATATCCTCACATGGTCTCTCCTATCATTGCTATGCAGACGACACACAATTAATCTTCTCCTTTCCCCCTTCTGATAACCAGGCGGCGAATCGCATCTCTGCATGTCTGTCAGACATATCAGTGTGGATGACGGATCACCAGCTCAAGCTGAACCTCGGCAAGACGGAACTGCTCTTCCTCCCGGGGAAGGACTGCCCCTTCCATGATCTCGCCATCACGGTTGACAACTCCCTTGTGTCCTCCTCCCAGAGTGCTAAGAACCTTGGCGTGATCCTGGACAACACCCTGTCGTTCTCCACTAACATCAAGGCGGTGACCCGATCCTGTAGGTTCATGCTCTACAACATTCGCAGAGTACGACCCTGCCTCACACAGGAAGCGGCGCAGGTCCTAATCCAGGCACTTGTCATCTCCCGTCTGGATTACTGCAACTCGCTGTTGGCTGGGCTCCCTGCCTGTGCCATTAAACCCCTACAACTCATCCAGAACGCCGCAGCCCGTCTGGTGTTCAACCTTCCCAAGTTCTCTCACGTCACCCCGCTCCTCCGCTCTCTCCACTGGCTTCCAGTTGAAGCTCGCATCCGCTACAAGACCATGGTGATTGCCTACGGAGCTGTGAAGGGAACGGCACCTCCATACCTTCAGGCTCTGATCAGGCCCTACACCCAAACAAGGGCACTGCGTTCATCCACCACTGGCCTGCTGGCCCCCCTACCTCTGAGGAAGCACAGTTCCCGCTCAGCCCAGTCAAAACTGTTCGCTGCTCTGGCACCCCAATGGTGGAACAAGCTCCCTCACGACGCCAGGACAGCGGAGTCAATCACCACCTTCCGGAGACACCTGAAACCCCACCTCTTTAAGGAATACCTAGGATAGGATAAAGTAATCCTTCTAACCCCCTTAAAAGATTTAGATGCACTATTGTAAAGTGGTTGTTCCACTGGATATCATAAGGTGAATGCACCATTTTGTAAGTCGCTCTGGATAAGAGCGTCTGCTAAATGACTTAAATGTAATGTAAATGTAATGTAAATAGTGTATTACATATTGGCCTTGTTCAATACTCCTTTCTGATTGGCTTGAAGGGCATTCTAGAGGGTGCATTACTTCCTGTTTACGCACGGTATATATTTATATATATATATATATATATATATGCACGATATAATTCAATGGCTATAGTTAATTTTTACATGTCTTTAGTTTGAGCTGCTTTTGAATGCAAAAGTGAAATTGAAAACAGTATTGGTATAGTTGAATTGGATTTCGTAAAAAGCAAGCTAGGACTGAGGGTTTGGTTAGCTAAACTGGCGAGGTCTGTTTGTTCGGGTTACCACGGCAACTAGCGTAGCTACAGTATCCGGTCAACTTGCTAGTTTATTCCGTGGTTGTTCAACACATTTCTACCTGTAAAAAATAGCACATTTCCACTAATAAATGTGTTAAATTATAGCCACGGTATAAAAAGGGGTAATCAACTACGTGGCTCTAACGTTATGCAGCTCTGCAGCACCGTTAACGCACCGTCCCACGTCGTTCATTATTTTTCCATAGCACTCATTGATTATCCTCGTTTGATTATCCTTTAGGTATTATAGAGGTGTATATGGGTTATTTCATTAAATAATCTGATACGGAACTGTAGCCATCGATGAACAATGTGTATGTTACACCAGCATGATATATATTCAGTAACACAAATTGTTTCATTTCTCTCCATATAAAGTTCATAATATATGTTTAATCAGCTTTTTCTAAACTGAATAGTTGATGACATGTTGATTTGTCTACATGAGAAATGAGAAAAAAAGTGAATAAAAAGTGTTATTAGTCTTCTGTAACTCACTCCCAATGCATGCAGGTGTAGGTCTATTGTTAATCTGATTATCTTCCCCATCCTTCTTGTACTTTCTCATTTGAAGGCTTCGACATTGATACTTCTTTCAGCTACAGTAGGTCTTTCAGTTTAGCCTGGTCCCAGATCTGTCTGTAGCCTGGTCCCAGATCTGTCTGTAGCCTGGTCTCAGATCTGTCTGTAGCCTGGTCTCAGATCTGTCTGTAGCCTGGTCTCAGATCTGTCTGTAGCCTGGTCCCAGATCTGTCTGTAGCCTGGCCCCAGATCTGTCTGTAGCCTGGCCCCAGATCTGTTTGTGCTTTTGCCTATTCCATTGTCATTGTCAAGCTCAATTGTTTGGCATGACAATTTCATAAGGAGTTGGCCAGAGAGCAGAAACTGACTAGTCTGGGTACCAGTCTGTTTAGCTATCGTTCAGTCTGTTTAGCTATCGTTCAGTCTGTTTAGCTATCGTTCAGTCTGTTTAGCTATTGTTCAGTGTGTTTAGCTATCGTTCAGTGTGTTTAGCTATCGTTCAGTGTGTTTAGCTATCGTTCAGTGTGTTTAGCTATCGTTCAGTCATCGTTCAGTCTGTTTAGCTATCGTTCAGTCTGTTTAGCTATCGTTCAGTCTGTTTAGCTATCGTTCAGTCTGTTTTAGAACGCCTGCTCCCAAGAAAAAGGTGGGGAATATGTAAATACAGAACATTCAAAACCAATCACAGCAACGCTTCCTGCAACAACTTGCATGATGAAATGTCCGGTTGTCATTAGTTACCACTAGCCACAAAGTCCGAGTTGACTATATTGTAAAACTTAACCTCTCTAGGGTAGGTGGGACGAAATCGTCCCACCTACTCAACAGCCAGTGGAATCCCGTGGCGCGTTATTCAAATACCTTAGAAATGCTATTACTTCAATTTCTCAAACATATTACTATTTTACACCATTTTAAAGACAAGACACTCGTTAATCTAACCACACTGTCTGTTTTCAAAAAGGCTTTACCACGAAAGCAAAACATTAGATTATGTCAGCAGAGTAACCAGCCAGAAATAATCAGACACCCATTTTTCAAGCTAGCATATAATGTCACAAAAAACAAAACCACAGCTAAATGCAGCACTAACCTTTGATGATCTTCATCAGATGACAATCCTAGGACATTATGTTATACAATACATGCATGTTTTGTTCAATCAAGTTCATATTTATATCAAAAACCAGCTTTTTTACATTAGCATGTGACGTTCAGAACTAGCATACCCCCCGCAAACATCCGGTGAATTTACTAAATTACTCACGATAAACGTTCACAAAAAACATAACAATTATTTTAAGAATTATAGATACAGAACTCCTCTATGCACTCGATATGTCCGATTTTAAAATAGCTTTTCGGTGAAAGCACATTTTGCAATATTCTCAGTAGATAGCCCAGCCATCACGGCTAGCTATTTAGACACCGACCAAGTTTAGCCCTCACCAAACTCCGATTTACTATTACAAAAGTTTGATTACCTTTGTTGTCTTCGTCAGAATGCACTCCCAGGACTGCTACTTCAATAACAAATGTTGGTTTGGTTCAAAATAATCCATCGTTATATCCAAATAGCGGCGTTTTGTTCGTGCGTTCAAGACACTATCCGAAGTGTAAATAAGGGTCACGAGCATGGCGCAATTCGTGACAAAAGATTTCTAAATATTCCATTACCGTACTTCGAAGCATGTCAACCGCTGTTTAAAATCAATTTTTATGCCATTTTTCTCGTAAAAAAGCGATAATATTCTGACCGGGAATCTGCGTTTAGGTAAACAGACGAAAGAAAACAAAGCATGGGGTCGACTCGGGCACGAGCCTGAGTCTCACAGTACTGTAACCAGCCACTACCCAAACGCGCTACTTTTTTTCAACCAGAGCCTGCAAAGCCACGATTCAGATTTTTGCCGCCTTCTGAGAGCCCATGGGAGCCGTAGGAAGTGTCACGTAACAGCAGAGATCCTCTGTAATGGATAGAGATAATCAAGAAGGGCAAGAAATTGTCAGACAGGCCACTTCCTGCATGGAATCTTCTCAGGTTTTGGCCTGCCAAATGAGTTCTGTTATACTCACAGACACCATTCAAACAGTTTTAGAAACTTTGGAGTGTTTTCTATCCAAAGCTAATAATTATATGCATATTCTAGTTTCTGGGCAGGAGTAATAATCAGATTAAATCTGGTACGTTTTTTATCCGGCTGTGAAAATACTGCCCCCTAGCCATAACAGGTTATACAGTAAGCTATACAGTAAGTTAGACAGTAAGCTAGACAGTAAGCTATACAGTAAGTTATACAGTAAGTTATACAGTAAGCTGGATACAGTAAGCTAGACAGTAAGTTATACAGTAAGTTATACAGTAAGCTATACAGTAAGTTAAACAGTAAATTATACAGTAAGTTATAGATTAAGTTAAACAATAAGTTATAAAGTAGGCTAGACAGTAAGCTAGACAGTAAATTATACAGTAAGTTATAGATTAAGTTAAACAATAAGTTATAAAGTAGGCTAGACAGTAAGCTATACAGTAAGCTATACAGTAAGCTATAGAGTAAGTTATACAGTAAGCTATACAGTAAGCTACACAGTAAGTTAGACAGTAAGTTATACAGTAAGTTATACATTAAGCTAGACAGTAAGCTAGACAGTAAGTTATACAGTAAGCTATACAGTAAGCTGTACAGTAAGTTATACAGTAAGCTGTACAGTAAGTTATACAGTAAGTTAAACAGTAAGCTAAACAGTAAGCTAGACAGTAAGTTATACAGTAAGTTAAACAGTAAGCTAGACAGTAAATTATACAGTAAGTTATAGATTAAGTTAAACAATAAGTTATAAAGTAGGCTAGACAGTAAGTTATACAGTAAGCTATAGATGAAGTTATACAGTAAGCTATAGAGTAAGTTATACAGTAAGCTAGACAGTAAGTTATACAGTAAATTATACAGTAAGTTAAACAGTAAGCTATAGACTTAGCTTATACAGTAAGCTGTAGAGTAAGTTATACAGTAAGTTAAACAGTAAGCTAGACAGTAAGCTAGACAGTAAGCTATACAGTAAGCTATACAGTAAGTTAAACAGTAAGCTATACAGTAAGCTATACAGTAAACTATACAGTAAACTAGACAGTAAGTTATACAGTAAGTTAGACAGTAAGCTATACAGTTAGCTATACAGTAAGTTATACAGTAAGCTAGACAGTAAGCTATAGAGTAAGCTATAGATTAAGTTATACAGTAAGTTAGAGATTAAGTTAGACAGTAATTTATACAGTAATTTAGACAGTAAGCTAGACAGTAAGTTATACAGTAAGCTACACAGTAAGTTATACAGTAAGCTAGACAGTAAGTTATACAGTAAGCTAGACAGTAAGCTAGACAGTAAGCTAGACAGTAAGTTAGACAGTAAGCTAGACAGTAAGCTATAGATTAAGTTATACAGTAAGCTATAGATTAAGTTATACAGTAAGTTATAGATTAAGTTAGACAGTAATTTATACAGTAATTTAGACAGTAAGCTAGACAGTAAGTTATACAGTAAGCTAGACAGTAAGCTAGACAGTAAGCTATACAGTTAGCTATACAGTAAGTTATACAGTAAGCTAGACAGTAAGCTATACAGTAAGCTATACAGTAAGCTAGACAGTAAGTTAGACAGTAAGCTAGACAGGAAGCTATACAGTGAGCTATACAGTAAGTTATACAGTAAGCTAGACAGTAAGCTATAAAGTAAGCTATAGATTAAGTTATACAGTAAGCTATAGATTAAGTTATACAGTAAGTTATATATTAAGTTAGACAGTAATTTATACAGTAATTTAGACAGTAAGCTAGACAGTAAGTTATACAGTAAGCTAGACAGTAAGTTATACAGTAAGCTAGACAGTAAGCTAGACAGTAAGTTATACAGTAAGCTAGACAGTAAGCTAGACAGTAAGTTATACAGTAAGCTAGACATTAAGTTATACAGTAAGCTGGACAGTAAGTTATACAGTAAGTTATAGATTAAGTTAAACAATAAGTTAAAGTAGGCTAGACAGTAAGTTATACAGTAAGCTGTAGATGAAGTTATACAGTAAGTTATAGATTAAGTTAAACAATAAGTTATAAAGTAGGCTAGACAGTAAGTTATACATTAAGCTATACAGTAAGCTATACAGTAAGCTAAACAGTAAGTTAAACAATAAGCTATACAGTAAGCTATACAGTAAGCTATACAGTAAGCTAGACAGTAAGTTATACAGTAAGTTAGACAGTAAGCTAGACAGTAAGTTATACAGTAAGCTATACAGTTAGCTATACAGTAAGTTATACAGTAAGCTAGACAGTAAGCTATAAAGTAAGCTATAGATTAAGTTATACAGTAAGCTATAGATTAAGTTATACAGTAAGTTATAGATTAAGTTAGACAGTAATTTATACAGTAATTTAGACAGTAAGCTGGACAGTAAGTTATACAGTAAGCTAGACAGTAAGTTATACAGTAAGCTGGACAGTAAGTTATACAGTAAGCTAGACAGTAAGTTATACAGTAAGCTAGACAGTAAGTTATACAGTAAGTTATAGATTAAGTTAAACAATAAGTTATAAAGTAGGCTAGACAGTAAGTTATACAGTAAGCATAACAGTAAGCTATACAGTAAGTTATACAGTAAGCTATAGAGTAAGTTATACAGTAAGTTATACAGTAAGCTACACAGTAAGTTATAAAGTAAGCTATACAGTAAGCTATACAGTAAGCTAGACAGTAAGCTAGACAGTAAGCTAGACAGTAAGTTATACAGTAAGCTAGACAGTAAACTATACAGTAAGCTATAGATTAAGTTATACAGTAAGCTATAGATTAAGTTAGACAGTAATTTATACAGTAATTTAGACAGTAAGCTAGACAGTAAGTTATACAGTAAGCTAGACAGTAAATTATACAGTAAATTATACTGTAAGCTATACAGTAAGTTATACTGTAAGCTATAGAGTAAGTTATACAGTAATTTAGACAGTAAGCTAGACAGTAAGTTATACAGTAAGCTAGACAGTAAGATTGTAATGTGCATAAGCTAAATAGTTACAGTAAAGGTAAGCTTAATGTTTTGATGTCCATTAGATATTCATATATTATACTAAGAAAGCAACCTGGGACCACTTGTATGTATTTAGAGCCACATGCGACTTCCTGTTTACTAATTGATGGGTTTGTTCTCTTTATGTTAAGACTCAAGTTGTAACTCACAGGACTATTTAGCCAAGAAGCAAAACAAAACAAAGTGTGTTAATAGCTCTACTTTATGTATTTAATCTTTATTTAATTAATTGAGAACAAATGATCTCTTACAATAAGGACCTATTATTTGTATTTATATATTTATTAAGTGACTACAATGTGTGCATGTTGATGCTTATGTGTAGGGTCTACTGTAGAGTAGGACTGTTGATGCTCTGGTCTACTGTAGACTAGGACTGTTGATGCTCTGGTCTACTGTAGACTAGGACTGTTGATGCTCTGGTCTACTGTAGACTAGGACTGCTGATGCTCTGGTCTACTGTAGAGTAGGACTATTGATGCTCTGGTCTACTGTAGAGTAGGACTGTTGATGCTCTGGTCTACTGTAGACTAGGACTGCTGATGCTCTGGTCTACTGTAGAGTAGGACTGTTGATGCTTTGGTCTACTGTAGAGTAGGACTGTTGATGCTCTGGTCTACTGTAGACTAGGACTGTTGATGCTCTGGTCTACTGTAGACTAGGACTGTTGATGCTCTGGTCTACTGTAGACTAGGACTGTTGATGCTCTGGTCTACTGTAGACTAGGACTGTTGATGCTCTGGTCTACTGTAGACTAGGACTGCTGATGCTCTGGTCTACTGTAGACTAGGACTGTTGATGCTCTGGTCTACTGTAGAGTAGGACTGTTGATGCTCTGGTCTACTGTAGACTAGGACTGTTGATGCTCTGGTCTACTGTAGACTAGGACTGTTGATGCTCTGGTCTACTGTAGACTAGGACTGTTGATGCTCTTGTCTACTGTAGACTAGGACTGTTGATGCTCTGGTCTACTGTAGACTAGGACTGTTGATGCTCTGGTCTACTGTAGACTAGGACTGATGATGCTCTGGTCTACTGTAGACTAGGACTGATGATGCTCTGGTCTACTGTAGACTAGGACTGTTGATGCTCTGGTCTACTGTAGACTAGGACTGTTGATGCTCTGGTCTACTGTAGACTAGGACTGTTGATGCTCTGGTCTACTGTAGACTAGGACTGTTGATGCTCTGGTCTACTGTAGACTAGGACTGTTGATGCTCTGGTCTACTGTAGACTAGGACTGATGATGCTCTGGTCTACTGTAGACTAGGACTGATGATGCTCTGGTCTACTGTAGACTAGGACTGTTGATGCTCTGGTCTACTGTAGACTAGGACTGTTGATGCTCTGGTCTACTGTAGACTAGGACTGTGTGCAATAATCTTTGCCTTTTAGCAGTAATATGTATTGAATACATTGTGTGAATTACAGTGTGTATTATAGTGTATTACATATTGGCCTTGTTCAATACTCCTTTCTGATTGGCTTGAAGGGCATTCTAGAGGGTGCATTACTTCCTGTTTACGCACGGTATATATTTATATATATATATGCACGATATAATTCAATGGCTATAGTTAATTTTTACATGTCTTTAGTTTGAGCTGCTTTTGAATGCAAAAGTGAAATTGAAAACAGTATTGGTATAGTTGAATTGGATTTCGTAAAAAGCAAGCTAGGACTGAGGGTTTGGTTAGCTAAACTGGCGAGGTCTGTTTGTTCGGGTTACCACGGCAACTAGCGTAGCTACAGTATCCGGTCAACTTGCTAGTTTATTCCGTGGTTGTTCAACACATTTCTACCTGTAAAAAATAACATTTCTACCGGTAACAAATAACACATTTCCACTAGTAAAAAATAGCACATTTCCACTAATAAATGTGTTAAATTATAGCCACGGTATAAAAAGGGGTAATCAACTACGTGGCTCTAACGTTATGCAGCTCTGCAGCACCGTTAACGCACCGTCCCACGTCGTTCATTATTTTTCCATAGCACTCATTGATTATCCTCGTTTGATTATCCTTTAGGTATTATAGAGGTGTATATGGGTTATTTCATCAAATAAACTGATACGGAACTGTAGCCATCGATGAACAATGTGTATGTTACACCAGCATGATATATATTCAGTAACACAAATTGTTTCATTTCTCTCCATATAAAGTTCATAATATATGTTTAATCAGCTTTTTCTAAACTGAATAGTTGATGGCATGTTGATTTGTCTACATGAGAAATTACTTAAAATAAAAAAGAAATGTAAAAAAAGTGAAAAAAAAGTGTTATTAGTCTTCTGTAACTCACTCCCAATGCATGCAGGTGTAGGTCTATTGTTAATCTGATTATCTTCCCCATCCTTCTTGTACTTTCTCATTTGAAGGCTTCGACATTGATACTTCTTTCAGCTACAGTAGGTCTTTCAGTTTAGCCTGGTCCCAGATCTGTCTGTAGCCTGGTCCCAGATCTGTCTGTAGCCTGGTCTCAGATCTGTCTGTAGCCTGGTCTCAGATCTGTCTGTAGCCTGGTCTCAGATCTGTCTGTAGCCTGGTCTCAGATCTGTCTGTAGCCTGGTCCCAGATCTGTCTGTAGCCTGGTCCCAGATCTGTCTGTAGCCTGGCCCCAGATCTGTCTGTAGCCTGGTCTCAGATCTGTCTGTAGCCTGGTCCCAGATCTGTCTGTAGCCTGGCCCCAGATCTGTCTGTAGCCTGGCCCCAGATCTGTCTGTAGCCTGGCCGCAGATCTGTTTGTGCTTTTGCCTATTCCATTGTCATTGTCAAGCTCAATTGTTTGGCATGACAATTTCATAAGGAGTTGGCCAGAGAGCAGAAACTGACTAGTCTGGGTACCAGTCTGTTTAGCTATCGTTCAGTCTGTTTAGCTATCGTTCAGTCTGTTTAGCTATCGTTCAGTCTGTTTAGCTATTGTTCAGTCTGTTTAGCTATCGTTCAGTGTGTTTAGCTATTGTTCAGTGTGTTTAGCTATCGTTCAGTGTGTTTAGCTATCGTTCAGTGTGTTTAGCTATCGTTCAGTCATCGTTCAGTCTGTTTAGCTATCGTTCAGTCTGTTTAGCTATCGTTCAGTCTGTTTAGCTATCGTTCAGTGTGTTTAGCTATTGTTCAGTGTGTTTAGCTATCGTTCAGTGTGTTTAGCTATCGTTCAGTGTGTTTAGCTATCGTTCAGTCATCGTTCAGTCTGTTTAGCTATCGTTCAGTCTGTTTAGCTATCGTTCAGTCTGTTTAGCTATCGTTCAGTCTGTTTTAGAACGCCTGCTCCCAAGAAAAAGGTGGGGAATATGTAAATACAGAACATTCAAAACCAATCACAGCAACGCTTCCTGCAACAACTTGCATGATGAAATGTCCGGTTGTCATTAGTTACCACTAGCCACAAAGTCCGAGTTGACTATATTGTAAAACTTAACCTCTCTAGGGTAGGTGGGACGAAATCGTCCCACCTACTCAACAGCCAGTGGAATCCCGTGGCGCATTATTCAAATACCTTAGAAATGCTATTACTTCAATTTCTCAAACATATTACTATTTTACACCATTTTAAAGACAAGACTCTCGTTAATCTAACCACACTGTCTGTTTTCAAAAAGGCTTTACCACGAAAGCAAAACATTAGATTATGTCAGCAGAGTAACCAGCCAGAAATAATCAGACACCCATTTTTCAAGCTAGCATATAATGTCACATAAACCCAAACCACAGCTAAATGCAGCACTAACCTTTGATGATCTTCATCAGATGACAATCCTAGGACATTATGTTATACAATACATGCATGTTTTGTTCAATCAAGTTCATATTTATATCAAAAACCAGCTTTTTACATTAGCATGTGACGTTCAGAACTAGCATACCCACCGCAAACTTCCGGTGAATTTACTAAATTACTCACGATAAACGTTCACAAAAAACATAACAATTATTTTAAGAATTATAGATACAGAACTCCTTTATGCAATCGCTATGTCCGATTTTAAAATAGCTTTTCGGTGAAAGCATATTTTGCAATATTCTGAGTAGATTGCCCAGCCATCACGGGCTAGCTATTTAGACACCCACCAAGTTTAGCCCTCACCAAAGTCAGATTTACTATAAGAAAAATTTTATTACCTTTGCTGTTCTTCGTCAGAATGCACTCCCAGGACTTCTACTTCAATAACAAATGTTTGTTTTGTTCAAAATAATCCATAGTTATGTTCAAATATCCTCTGTTTTGTTCGTGCGTTCAAGACACTATCCGAAGGGTGACGCGCCCGACGCGTTTCGTGACAAAAATTCTAAATATTCCATTACCGTACTTCGAAGCATGTCAACCGCTGTTTAAAATCTATTTTTATGCTATTTTTCTCGTAAAAAAGCGATAATATTCCGACCGGGAAACCCTGTTTACGTTCAAAGACGTAGAAAATAAAAACATGGTGTCGCCTCGTGCACGCGCCTCAGTCTCATTGTCCTCTGATCGACCACTTACCAAATACGCTAATGTTTTTCAGCCAGGGGCTGCAAAGACATCATTCAGCTTTTTGCCGCCTTCTGAGAGCCTATGGGAGCCGTAGGAAATGTCACGTTACAGCAGAGATCCTCAGTTTTCAATAAAGAGAATGTAGAAGCCCAAGAAATGGTCAGAAAGGCCACTTCCTGTAAGGAATCTTCTCAGGTTTTTGCCTGCCATATGAGTTCTGTTATATTCACAGACACCATTCAAACAGTTTTAGAAACTTTAGGGTGTTTTCTATCCAAAGCCAATAATTATATGCATATTCTAGTTTCTGGGCAGTAGTAATAACCAGATTAAATCGGGTACGTTTTTTATCCGGCCGTGCAAATACTGCCCCCTACCCTAGAGAGGGTAATGAAAACAAAAGGTAACTTTGTTGTCACGGCTGTTAGAAGGAGCGGACCAAGATGCAGCGTTTTCGTAGTTCCACATCTTTATTTCAATCGTGAAACTGAATACAGTTCTGTCACGAGTGTCATATGGATTTGACCAAAACACAGCGGGAGTGTGTATACTTGTCTTTTTATTAGGTAGAAAAAAGCAAAACAAAAACAAAAACACACGTATACAAAAACAACGACGACAAACCGTCCTGTAAGGCATACAGCTATACAAAGAACAACTACCCACAAAATCCCATAGAAAAACACCCCTCTTAAATAGGACCTTCAATTAGAAGCAACTAGGAGCAGCTGCTTCCAATTGAAGGTCAACCCAACAAACACCACATAGAAATAAACATACTAGAACTAACATAGAAATAGACTAACAAGAACATAACCCAACAAACCCCGAAACACTCCCCTGCCACGTCCTGACCAAACTACAATAACAAATAACCCCTTATACTGGTCAGGACAAGTACATAAATTACTTGAAACACCAAAACAACAAACACACTCAAAATATAATCACCCACAAACATCATCTTAAATATGGCCTCCAATTAGAGACAACGACAACCGGCTGCCTCTAATTGGAGGTCATGCCAAACAAAACCAACACAAATCCAAAACTAGAAACTTAACATAGAAATAGAAAAACAGACACACACCCCCCTGTCACGCCCTGACCTACTCTACCATAGAAAATAACAACTTACTATGGTCAGGACGTGACATTTTTTTATCTTAATTTAAGGTTAGGGATAATGTTAGTGTGGTTAAGGTTAGGTTTAAAAAAATATATATCTTATTTTAAGAAGATATATAGTTGAAATAGGCTGGTTTAGCCATAATTATGAATTTGTGGCAACTAGTGACGACCGAAACGTCCCTGCTACGTCTTGACACTCAGACACGTTTGTTCTACGCAGCTGCGTACAGTATAATGTTCTGAAACTGTAACAAGTATACTTTATTTAAACACAAAGTAACGTTGAAGTTCTGCAACAAACCTTTCCTCTGTCATCGCAAGTCGAAGTACGGAGACATTATGCTGGTACACCACGGTAGGATATCTTCAAAATGGAACTAAGTTCCATTCTAGGTTAGTTTATCCAGAACCTCACACAGTTTCTTCAAGACAGTGTCATAGGCGTCGTAAGGATTGGACCAAGGCGCAGCGGGTAAAGTGCTCATCTTCTTAATTTATTAGAAATAACACTTAAACAAAAGAAACGTACGACGAAACAGTCCCATGAGGTGCACAGACTATACAGGAAATAACCACCCACAAGACACAAGTGAAACAAACCTCAACTAAATATGGCCTCCAATTAGAGACAACGACAACCAGCTGCCTCTAATTGGAGGTCTTACCAAAAACCCAACATAGAAATAGAAAACTAGATTTAAACATAGAAATAGAAAACATAGAACCTAAACCAAAAACACCAAAACACATAAAACAAACACCCCCTTGCCACGCCCTGACCAAACTACAATGACAAATAACCCCTTTTACTGGTCAGGACGTGACAGACAGGTAATTTTCAGAAAATGTACGTTTAAAGACCGGTCAGATGAATCCGACAACTCAACGAGTTACTGTAGTTCAGTTCAGTCAATTTGAAAAAGTTACTTGCAAAAAAAAATTTTTTGAACATTTGTGAAATGAAAAATATGTCGCAGTTTGAAATCAGGTGTTCTAAACATACATGGGTATGGTCACTGCAGAAGTTTGTTATGAAACATTAATTGTAGAAAGGCAGGACACTCGCAATGAAATGAGGTTTACTTGAACCTATAAACAGACGTATGCTTTTTATCCTGGACAGTCCCTGGCTCCTCCACGCCCACCAGTGACAGACAGAGACAAGCAGCCTGGAGGAGGACTCTCTGATTGGACATTCCCTGGCTCCTCCACGCCCACCAGTGACAGACAGAGCCAAGCAGCCTGGAGGAGGACTCTCTCTGATTGGACATTCCCTGGCTCCTCCACGCCCACCAGTGACAGACAGAGCCAAGCAGCCTGGAGGAGGACTCTCTCTGATTGGACAGTCCCTGGCTCCTCCACGCCCACCAGTGACAGATAGAGACAAGCGGCCTGGAGGAGGACTCTCTCTGATTGGACAGTCCCTGGCTCCTCCACGCCCACCAGTGACAGACAGAGACAGTGGCACAAGGATGTAGATTTGATTGACAGACAGACGATGTGAAACAAGGTAGATTGACAGACAGGCGATGTGAAACCAGGTAGATTGACAGACAGACGATGTGAAACCAGGTGTGTTGACAGACAGACGATGTGAAACCAGGTGTGTTGACAGACAGACGATGTGAAATCAGGTGTGTTGACAGGCAGACGATGTGAAACCAGGTAGATTGACAGACAGACGATGTGAAACCAGGTGTGTTGACAGACAGAAGATGTGAAACCAGGTAGATTGACAGACAGACGATGTGAAACCAGGTGTGTTGACAGACAGACGATGTGAAACCAGGTGTGTTGACAGACAGAAGATGTGAAACCAGGTGTGTTGATAGACAGACGATGTGAAACCAGGTAGATTGACAGACAGACGATGTGAAACCAGGTGTGTTGACAGACAGAAGATGTGAAACCAGGTAGATTGACAGACAGACGATGTGAAACCAGGTAGATTGACAGACAGAAGATGTGAAACCAGGTAGATTGACAGACAGACGATGTGAAACCAGGTGTGTTGACAGACAGAAGATGTGAAACCAGGTGTGTTGACAGACAGACGATGTGAAACCAGGTAGATTGACAGACAGACGATGTGAAACCAGGTGTGTTGACAGACAGAAGATGTGAAACCAGGTAGATTGACAGACAGACGATGTGAAACCAGGTAGATTGACAGACAGAAGATGTGAAACCAGGTAGATTGACAGACAGAAGATGTGAAACCAGGTAGATTGTGTTAATGACAATAATAAGCTATATTAACTTGTTCACAGTGAAGGAGATGCTCTGCTCTCTGTAGGAAGAGAGCATGAACTTTGCCTTCATCTCAAATGGCACCCTATTACCCATAGGGGTCTGGTAAAAAGTAGTGCACTTATGTAGGGAATAGGGTGCCAGCAGTGCACTATGTAGGGAATAGGGTGCCAGCAGTGCACTATGTAGGGAAGAGGGTGCCAGCAGTGCACTATGTAGGGGATAGGGTGCCAGCAGTGCACTATGTAGGGAATAGGGTGCCAGCAGTGCACTATGTAGGGAATAAGGTGCCAGCAGTGCACTATGTAGGGAAGAGGGTGCCAGCAGTTCACTATGTAGGGAATAAGGTGCCAGCAGTGCACTATGTAGGGAATAGGGTGCCAGCAGTGCACTATGTAGGGAATAAGGTGCCAGCAGTGCACTATGTAGGGAAGAGGGTGCCAGCAGTGCACTATGTAGGGAATAGGGTGCCAGCAGTTCACTATGTAGGGAATAGGGTGCCATTTGGGTTGCAACCTGACTTTTGGTCAGGTGATTGACAACTTTACTGAATCAGGAAATAAGCGAGATGCCACTGACTCTCACAGAGATGTACATACAGTAAGTATGCAGTCACAGACACACAAGCGTTCACACAGACATGGAGGCACACATTGATCCACGTTTATTTGTTCTTCTGTCATTACAACAATCATGTTTAGCCTTCATTGCAGTATTTACAGACCATGGTGTATGTGTCACGTTCACTTGAAGCACAGTGATGTCAATCACTGTATTACTGAATAGACAGACTTTAGAACACCTTACCGTTTAGTTTATAATAGTATCTTCTATCAGGATTATATAAATGTATAACACCTTAATGTTTAGCTTCTAATAGCATCTTCTATCAGGATTATATATATCTATAACACCTTACTGTTTAGCTTCTAATAGCATCTTCTATCAGGATTATATATATCTATAACACCTTACTGTTTAGCTTCTAATAGCATCTTCTATCAGGATTATATATATCTATAACACCTTACTGTTTAGCTTCTAATAGCATCTTCTATCAGGATTATATATATCTATAACACCTTACTGTTTAGCTTCTAATAGCATCTTCTATCAGGATTATATATATCTATAACACCTTACTGTTTAGCTTCTAATAGCATCTTCTATCAGGATTATATATATCTATAACACCTTACTGTTTAGCTTCTAATAGCATCTTCTATCAGGATTATATATATCTATAACACCTTAGTGTTTAACTTCTAATAGCATCTTCTATCAGGATTATATATATCTATAACACCTTACTGTTTAGCTTCTAATAGCATCTTCTATCAGGATTATATATATCTATAACACCTTAGTGTTTAGCTTCTAATAGCATCTTCTATCAGGATTATATATATCTATAACACCTTACTGTTTAGCTTCTAATAGTATCTTCTATCAGGATTATATATATCTATAACACCTTACTGTTTAGCTTCTAATAGCATCTTCTATCAGGATTATATATATCTATAACACCTTACTGTTTAACTTCTAATAGTATCTTCTATCAGGATTATATATATCTATAACACCTTAGTGTTTAGCTTCTATCAGGATTATATATATCTATAACACCTTACTGTTTAGCTTCTAATAGTATCTTCTATCAGGATTATATATATCTATAACACCTTACTGTTTAGCTTCTAATAGCATCTTCTATCAGGATTATATATATCTATAACACCTTACTGTTTAGCTTCTATCAGGATTATATATATCTATAACACCTTACTGTTTAGCTTCTAATAGCATCTTCTATCAGGATTATATATATCTATAACACCTTACTGTTTAACTTCTAATAGCATCTTCTATCAGGATTATATATATCTATAACACCTTACTGTTTAGCTTCTAATAGCATCTTCTATCAGGATTATATATATCTATAACACCTTACTGTTTAGCTTCTAATAGCATCTTCTATCAGGATTATATATATCTATAACACCTTACTGTTTAGCTTCTAATAGCATCTTCTATCAGGATTATATATATCTATAACACCTTAGTGTTTAACTTCTAATAGCATCTTCTATCAGGATTATATATATCTATAACACCTTAGTGTTTAACTTCTAATAGTATCTTCTATCAGGATTATATATATCTATAACACCTTACTGTTTAGCTTCTAATAGTATCTTCTATCAGGATTATATATATCTATAACACCTTACTGTTTAACTTCTAATAGTATCTTCTATCAGGATTATATATATCTATAACACCTTACTGTTTAGCTTCTAATAGCATCTTCTATCAGGATTATATATATCTATAACACCTTACTGTTTAGCTTCTAATAGCATCTTCTATCAGGATTATATATATCTATAACACCTTACTGTTTAGCTTCTAATAGCATCTTCTATCAGGATTATATATATCTATAACACCTTACTGTTTAGCTTCTAATAGCATCTTCTATCAGGATTATATATATCTATAACACTTTACTGTTTAACTTCTAATAGTATCTTCTATCAGGATTATATATATCTATAACACCTTACTGTTTAGCTTCTAATAGCATCTTCTATCAGGATTATATATATCTATAACACCTTACTGTTTAGCTTCTAATAGCATCTTCTATCAGGATTATATATATCTATAACACCTTACTGTTTAGCTTCTATCAGGATTATATATATCTATAACACCTTACTGTTTAGCTTCTAATAGCATCTTCTATCAGGATTATATATATCTATAACACCTTACTGTTTAACTTCTAATAGCATCTTCTATCAGGATTATATATATCTATAACACCTTACTGTTTAGCTTCTAATAGCATCTTCTATCAGGATTATATATATCTATAACACCTTACTGTTTAGCTTCTAATAGCATCTTCTATCAGGATTATATATATCTATACCACCTTACTGTTTAGCTTCTAATAGCATCTTCTATCAGGATTATATATATCTATAACACCTTAGTGTTTAACTTCTAATAGCATCTTCTATCAGGATTATATATATCTATAACACCTTAGTGTTTAACTTCTAATAGTATCTTCTATCAGGATTATATATATCTATAACACCTTACTGTTTAGCTTCTAATAGTATCTTCTATCAGGATTATATATATCTATAACAACTTACTGTTTAGCTTCTAATAGCATCTTCTATCAGGATTATATATATCTATAACACCTTAGTGTTTAGCTTCTAATAGCATCTTCTATCAGGATTATATATATCTATAACACCTTACTGTTTAGCTTCTAATAGCATCTTCTATCAGGATTATATATATCTATAACACCTTAGTGTTTAACTTCTAATAGCATCTTCTATCAGGATTATATATATCTATAACACCTTACTGTTTAGCTTCTAATAGCATCTTCTATCAGGATTATATATATCTATAACACCTTACTGTTTAGCTTCTAATAGCATCTTCTATCAGGATTATATATATCTATAACACCTTACTGTTTAGCTTCTAATAGCATCTTCTATCAGGATTATATATATCTATAACACCTTACTGTTTAGCTTCTAATAGCATCTTCTATCAGGATTATATATATCTATAACACCTTACTGTTTAGCTTCTAATAGCATCTTCTATCAGGATTATATATATCTATAACACCTTACTGTTTAGCTTCTAATAGCATCTTCTATCAGGATTATATATATCTATAACACCTTAGTGTTTAGCTTCTAATAGCATCTTCTATCAGGATTATATATATCTATAACACCTTACTGTTTAGCTTCTAATAGCATCTTCTATCAGGATTATATATATCTATAACACCTTAGTGTTTAGCTTCTAATAGCATCTTCTATCAGGATTATATATATCTATAACACCTTAGTGTTTAGCTTCTAATAGCATCTTCTATCAGGATTATATATATCTATAACACCTTACTGTTTAGCTTCTAATAGCATCTTCTATCAGGATTATATATATCTATAACACCTTAGTGTTTAGCTTCTAATAGCATCTTCTATCAGGATTATATATATCTATAACACCTTAGTGTTTAACTTCTAATAGCATCTTCTATCAGGATTATATATATCTATAACACCTTACTGTTTAGCTTCTAATAGTATCTTCTATCAGGATTATATATATCTATAACACCTTACTGTTTAGCTTCTAATAGCATCTTCTATCAGGATTATATATATCTATAACACCTTACTGTTTAACTTCTAATAGCATCTTCTATCAGGATTATATATATCTATAACACCTTACTGTTTAGCTTCTAATAGCATCTTCTATCAGGATTATATATATCTATAACACCTTACTGTTTAGCTTCTAATAGCATCTTCTATCAGGATTATATATATCTATAACACCTTACTGTTTAGCTTCTAATAGCATCTTCTATCAGGATTATATATATCTATAACACCTTACTGTTTAGCTTCTAATAGCATCTTCTATCAGGATTATATATATCTATAACACCTTAGTGTTTAGCTTCTAATAGCATCTTCTATCAGGATTATATATATCTATAACACCTTACTGTTTAGCTTCTAATAGCATCTTCTATCAGGATTATATATATCTATAACACCTTAGTGTTTAGCTTCTAATAGCATCTTCTATCAGGATTATATATATCTATAACACCTTAGTGTTTAGCTTCTAATAGCATCTTCTATCAGGATTATATATATCTATAACACCTTACTGTTTAGCTTCTAATAGCATCTTCTATCAGGATTATATATATCTATAACACCTTAGTGTTTAGCTTCTAATAGCATCTTCTATCAGGATTATATATATCTATAACACCTTAGTGTTTAACTTCTAATAGCATCTTCTATCAGGATTATATATATCTATAACACCTTACTGTTTAGCTTCTAATAGTATCTTCTATCAGGATTATATATATCTATAACACCTTACTGTTTAGCTTCTAATAGTATCTTCTATCAGGATTATATATATCTATAACACCTTAGTGTTTAACTTCTAATAGCATCTTCTATCAGGATTATATATATCTATAACACCTTACTGTTTAGCTTCTAATAGTATCTTCTATCAGGATTTGCTCCAGATGGTGATGTTTCCCTCTAAAACGTGTGCCTGTATGTAACCGAATAGCAGCTAGTGGATATAATCTTATATTTTCACCTGTCCGTCACAAACACCAATGCTCATTCATTCAAGCAATCCCACCTCTTTAAAAAATTTTTTTTAAAAGTACCCTTCTAACCCACTGTAATCATATTTTTTTTTAAATAAACAAAACAACAACATTGATTGGTAAAAACAATATTATATCCTTCATATTCTGAATATTACACATATATATGTAAACATCTTATAAACAGCGTATCATTTCCTGGAATGTGCGTAGCTGTGTGTGTGTGTGTCTCATTTTCAGTATACTGTTTTGATACAACAACAAAAAAGGCTAGAAAAGTCTGGATAGTTTTTAAAGCTGAAAGGTGGTACTTCTTACAGAAAATGGTCCTTCCTTCCTTCATTCCTCCCTTCTTTCCTTCCTTGAAGTAGCCTAACCACTGATCTTTACGGGATTGGATTAGTAAAGACACACTTGTCTTCCTATTGCTTTAAATCAATCAAACCTTGTCAGACCTGTGATTTTCCTCAAGGAAGGACTGGTAAGTACCTACCTAGCTGTCACGGAGAAACTTTCACTACTGCCAATCAGCAGTCCATTATAATGTAACAAGACAGGAGGTAGAGAAGAGTATCAGTTCACTTTCTTTGTGATGGGAAACACAGCTTAAGTTATTCATTTTCAAGGGTTAAAAAGTTGATTAAATAATGTTCAGCTTCCCATAAGGGATCAATAAATCAAAATCAATGAAATGAATCTCATGTTGATTGATGAAGAAGCAGCAGCAGCGGAACAGACAGACTCTCTAGTACTGACAAAAGGGTTCCAAAGAGTAAAGTCAAGGTCTCAAATCACTATCTTCAACTTATCTTCAACTTATCTTCAACTTATCTTTGACTTATCTTCAACTTACCCTCAACTTACCCTCAACTTATCTTCAACTTATCTTCAACTCTACCCTCAACTTATCTTCAACTTATCTTCAACTCTACCCTCAACTTATCTTCAACTTACAATTCATCTTCATCTACCTTCCTTTTCCCCCAGAACGGACGGCCGTGTTGAAATAAAGTTCAGAAGTAAGAACAGTCTTTTGGCCACTATCTCCCTCATCATCACCATCCTCGTTATCGTACGTCCTCTTTCCCAGTAGGAAGACTGGAGCGTACCCTCTTCTTCTCCTTAAACCGGCCTGACCGAGACACCCTCAGGTTCCTACGACAAGTATGTTCGTTGAAGACCGACTCAAACTGGGAGTCATCGAAGGTCTCGTCGCTGAAGAGGCTGGTGCCTGTACTGACTGGTGCCTGTGGCTGCTGTGATGCTGGTTGTTGT
>NC_138317.1:43625000-43720000 GCF_965601325.2 Salmo salar
ACACATGCACAGTATATTTGTCAGAGTAAATGGAAAGTATCAAGGGTGCTGTCCACTTCTTAGGGCTAGGGTCCTTTTTTCTCAATTTCCGCCTGACTGATGTGCCCAAAGTAAACTGCCTGTTACTCAGGCCCTGAAGCCAGGATATGCATATAATTGGTACCATTGGAAGGAAGACACTTTGAAGTTTGTAGAAATTTTAAAATAATGTATGAGACTATAACACAATAGATATAGTAGGAGAAAATCCAAAGAAAAACCAACCAGATTCTTTTTTTTTTTGAGAGCCCAGGCTCTTAAAATGGAAAGAATTTAGTCATAATGAATTCTAGCTCCCAGGATGCAATTGCTATGGCTTCCACAGGGTGTCAGCAGTCTATGATAAAGGTTTCAGGCTTGTAACTGCACAAATGAGTAAGAAATATGAGTTTTAGAAGAAGGACACAGTCTTGGAAATTCGTGTTTGGGCGAGCAATGAAGACAAGACGCACCTGCTAATGTTGGTTTCCTATTGAACATACTTCTTTCCGTAAGAAATATTATAGTTTGATTACATTTTAGGGTATCTGAGGAGTCAATAGAAATGTATTTTGACTTGTTTTAACAAAGTTTAGCGGTAGATTTTCGGATTCCTTTCTCTGCAAGTTGAACAAGTGGATTACTCAAATCGATGGCGCAAACTAAACAGACTTTTTTATATATAAAACGACACTACATGTTATCGCTGGGACCCTTTGGATGACAAATCAGAGGAAGATTTACAAAAAAGTAAGTGAATATTTAATCACTATTTGTGAATTTTTGAATCCTGTGCCAGTGGAAAAATATTTTGATGTTGGGCGCCGTCCTCAAACAATCGCATGGCATGTTTTCGCTGTAATAGCTACTGGATATCAGACAGTGTAGTTAGATTAACAAGAATTTAAGCTTTCAACCGATATAAGACACTTTGAATTGCGCGCCTCCAGTTTCACCAGAAGTCGTCCCGCTAGCGGGTCGCCTATCCCTGAGAGTTTTTTTTTAATGTACAGTACTTTCCTCTCCTTGTCTATTTTCATCCAGCCCATGATAACAGAGGAGGCCACTTATAAGAGGAGAACCCGAGTCCGTAGTCATAAGGAAGTCTCTCTACGTAGGAGGCAGACAGACAGTGAAATGCTGAAATTATGTGGATGGAACTCAATACTGTCAACATGATTTATTGACCGATCATGTTCGCAAGAAGAAGCATGGGTAGTGGGTGCAGCACTTTCACGGATTCCCCATCCCTGCCCTTACCGACAGGAACTGAATGCCAGAACAAAATCAGTTACGTTATAAATGCAGAGATGCCAAAAGGGAGTTTCTTAGAGATTGTAACAAAACCTTTAGTATTCCCTCTATGACCTAATCTATTTAGCTTCCTTCAGCTCCTCCTTCATCTCCAACCCCTCTTTCTCTCTCTTTCCTCCTTCATCCCCAACCCCCTCTTTCTCTCTCTCTCTCTCTCTCTCGCTCTCTCTCCTTCCTCCTTCATCCCCAACCCTCTCTCTCTCTCTCTCTCTCTCTCTCTCGCTCTCTCTTTCCTTCCTCCTTCATCTCCAACCTCTCTCTCTCTCTCCTTCCTCCTTCATCCCCAACCTCTTTCTCTCTCTCTCTCTCCTTCTTCCTTCATCCCCAACCTCTCTCTCTCTCTCTCCTTTCTCCTTCATCCCCAACCTCTCTCTCTCTCTCCTTCCTCCTTCCTCCTTCATCCCCAACCTCTCTCTCTCTCATTCCTCCTTCATCCCCAACCGATCTCTCTCTCTCTCTCTCTCCTTCTTCCTTCATCCCCAACCTCTCTCTCTCTCCTTCCTCTTTCATCCCCAATCTCTCTCTCTCTCTCTCTCTCTCTCTCTCTCTCTCTCTCTCTCTCTCTCTTTCCCTCTCCTTCATCCCCAACCTCTCTCTCTCTCTCATTCCTCCTTCATCCCCAACCGATCTCTCTCTCTCTCTCTCCTTCCTCCTTCCTCCTTCATCCCCAACCTCTCTCTCTCTCTCCTTCATGCCCAACCTCTCTCTCTCTCCTTCCTCCTTCATCTCCAACCTCTCTCTCTCTCTCTCTCTCTCCTTCCACCTTCATCCCCACCCTCTCCCCTTCCTCCTTCCACTGAATATAAAATACTGCCCTCTATTGACTTGTGAAAGCATCAAACGGAACTACTGGCACTGCACTGGTTTCTATGTTTCTATGGATACAATCCTATATTTCACTGAGATAGGTAATGACATGGGTTAGATAGAAAATACTGTATTTTCAATGCATTATCTAAGAGTACTGCTCATGCAATTTATATTTCATATGTTGTATTGACATTGGTCCATTTAGTTTACTGAGACCATGGATGGTCAAGTGACTCTGTGACTGTGGATGGTGAAATAAGTCCCAATTATAATGAGAGAGAGAGAGAGAGAGAGAGAGAGAGAGAGAGAGAGAGAGAGAGATTCCAGCAGGTATATCTCACTGGTCACCCCCAAAGCCAATTCCTCCTTTGGCAGTCTTTCCTTCCAGTTCTCTGTTGCCAATGATTGGAACGAACTAAAAAAATCTCTACTGGAAACACTTATCTCCCTCACTAGCTTTAAGCACCAGCTGTCAGAGCAACTCACAGATCACTGTACCTGTACATAGCCCATCTATAATTTAGCCCAAACAACTACCTCTTCCCCTACTGTATTTATTTATGTATTTATTTGTTTTGCTCCTTTGCACCCCAGTATTTCTACTTTGCACACTCATCTACTGTCAAATCTACCATTCCCTTGTTTTACTTGCTATATTGTATTTACTTTGCCATCATGGCCTTTTTTGCCTTTACCTCCCTTATCTCACCTCATTTGCTCACATTGTATATAGACTTTTTTTTCTACTGTATTATTGACTGTATGTTTGTTTTATTCCATGTGTAACTCTGTGTTGTTGTTTGTGTCGCCCTGCTTTGCTTTATCTTGGCCAGGTCGCAGTTGTAAATGAGAACTTGTTCTCAACTGGTCTACCTGGTTAAATAAAGGACTTGTTCTCAACTGGCCTACCTGGTTAAATAAAGGACTTGTTCTCAACTGGCCTACCTGGTTAAATAAAGGCGGAATAAATAAATAAATAAATGTGTGCAGGTGCATGTTATTGGTGACCTGTGATTTGTGATACTGTACTCTGTGTGTGTGTGTGTGTGTGTGTGTGTGTGTGTGTGTGTGTGTGTGTGTGTGTGTGTGTGTGTGTGTGTGTGTGTGTGTGTGGTACTGTGTAAACACAGCACGGCCCTCCAGGTGAAACTCACCTGAATCTCACCTCAACTGGTTGTGTGTTGTCATGGCAAGACTCGCCACAGGTGAAACGCTCTGGAATGTGGAGTTGGCAAAGAGGAATCCAAAAGACACTCTGTGTCCCTCCCTCCTCCTCTCTCTTTCACTTTGTCTCTCTGTCTTGCAACACTTTCACTTGTAAGTTAAAAATAGCATAGTTTACATAGCAACTGTATTATCAACACTGACAATGCAGACAATCTTGTTGCTCTAAACACAGGCTACGTATGTACAGTATTTAAGCACCCATACACACCTGACGCACACACGCACTCACACACACACTTAGACAGAAATACACACACACACAATACAATAATACTACCAGTTGTATAGAGTCTTATGTAATATAGCCTAATTATGTAATTCGTTTCTGTACTATTGTGTACTGTGGCTGATGATCATTTTGATTGAGGATGACTTTCCTGGATGCAGTACCAAAACCAAACACATGGGCGCATTGTTGCGTTACCCGCCTTCAACCTGACGTCATAGACCTGCGACATTCCTTCATGTGGATTTTCAAAATGGCGTATTTCTGAAAGCAAACAATGTGGTGTTGAAAACTATTGTGGGGCAAACGAGAGGATTTCATTTCATTCATCGCACCGGTGAATTATAAATCCTGCCGCGCTATGACGGTGTGTAACTTTTGGATGCAAGGTCGGTGTCGATATGGCGACAAGTGTTGGAATGAGCACCCAAAAGGAGGTGGAGGAGGTGGAGGAAATTACAACCACCGTCCTCCTCAACAGTCCAGCAGAGATGGAGGAGGTAAGGGGGTAACTAGTCTCTACCCCACAGGCTTTCAGCTTCACTTTCCACAACGACGCCGGTGAAGTTTGGGAGCCGAGGCTAACTAGTTGTAGTACTAGTTAGTAGTACTAGTTAGTAGTGTTGTTCACCCGGGTCCCCAGACCGCAGTCTGTTTCTGTTCTAACCAACTCTCCACCGTAGCTAATAGACATAAACTCAACTATAACATTTAGTTTACTTTTTAGCCTAGCTAGCTACGTGTCTTTTCTAGAAGTCTCGGTTTTACATCCGTTACATAATGTTACGGCAGTGGGATAAAGACGGTGCTTATGAGGAACACTTATATTGTAACGTTACTTGTGATGCTTTTTTGGACCAGTCTTTATTTCACGCTTGTGCACCAGTATCTGTCTGGCATATTTTGAATCTTTTGGAAATGTTTATTAAGAGTTAAAGACGGTATGGTCTTGGGTTACTCCTCTTCAGACTGTAACTGTGGGGGAAATAATGGTGTTGGTGAGAAAATGGTGTGCACGACCCGACACTCCAGTCAAGCCACAGGTGAAAAAGATGAGGGCAAGAGGGTATGTCACTTATTGAGATGCAAAACAATATTGTGATGCTTTTGACAGTAAAAATAAATAAAATAGATGAAAGGGCAGATGGCTTGGAGAACATGTTTAAATTATTTTAATTTTTTAAAAATGTAATTTTTATTTAACTGGTCAGTTAAGAACAAATTCTTATTTACAATGACGGCCTACCCCTGCCAAACCCGGACGATGACGCTGGGCCAATTGTATGCTGCCCTATGGGACTCCCAATCGCAGCCGGATGTGATACGGCCTGGATTTGAACCAGGGTCTGTAGTGACGCCTCTTGCACTGAGATGCAGTGCCTTAGACCGCTGTGCCACTCAGGAGCAATGCGATAAAAATTAATTCCCTCAAAATGAAAACCCTCAAAAGTGACATGAAGAAAGTGGAAGGAAAATGAAAAGGTGAACGAGGCGGAGAGATACCAGCGCAGGTGGAACCTGACACGCCATCGAATTCCAGAGCAGTCGTGTGAGGACACCAAATGTAGAGTTCTTGACATCTGTGGAGCTGTCATTCTCGAATCAAATGCCAAACTTCCGAAAAATGTTGACATCGTTTGGAAGACTCAAGGATCAAGACAAGAGTCAGAGGACAACCTTCGACCAGTTCATCGACAGATCTACACGTGATCATCTCTGGAGGCGAGCAAAGAACCGAGTTCCTTATCAAGCAAAAAATTGAGATTCGCTGAGGATCTGACCTCTGCAAACCAAGGGACACGGGAGATAGTGTTGCCGATGGTGGCTGCAGCTCGAAAGGCAGGCAAAACGGCATTCTTTTGTCGGTGCAAAAATTATTATCGACAGGAAAGAAATGTGGCCAAATCAGGGCATTTGAGAGAGAGCCAGAGTCTAACTCGGACAGAACTGGAAGGCCTAAACACGGCCTAATTGCCAGGTGAAAAGCAGCCTTTTATTATAAAGAATTTACACAAACGCTTGATATAAGAAAAGGCTGAACTGAAAAACTGGTAAACTAAACACTAACTATAGGTGGATAACTGCTTATTGTAAAGTCTATTCAATGTCTCCCTCTTGTGGGAGTAGGAATACTTTTGGTGACTTTATGAACATTTATAATGGGATGGATATCTTTTGAGTTACATCTTTTTTCCCTTAGTTTTTCCTAACAAGGTTGTTGGTTGAAATTGCTGTCTTTTTTTTAAATCTCTTTGTTCAATTAATGTCAGGGGTACAGGGGATTTACTCAAACCTAAGGCTATTTTCCTGTATTGCAAACGGTTTAATGGAGACTTTCTACGAGAGACTCATGCTTGTTCTTCCGATCTAGTTTAAAAAAAAAATGTTTTTATCTATGGAGTAAAGATATCTGGTTATCATATGGCAACAACCACTCTGCAGGTGTAGCAGTTTGAAGAGGTGCATTTAAAGGGAAGGTCATCGGTAGTAAGACTCACTACTCTGGAAGAGATTAATAGAGTTAAAGGGAAGGTCATCGGTAGTAAGACTCACCACTCTGGAAGAGATTAATAGAGTTAAAGGTGCATTTAAAGGGAAGGTCATCGGTAGTAAGACTCACCACTCTGGAAGAGATTAATAGAGTTAAAGGGAAGGTCATCGGTAGTAAGACTCACTACTCTGGAAGAGATTAATAGAGTTAAAGGGAAGGTCATCAGTAGTAAGACTCACCACTCTGGAAGAGATTAATAGAGTTAAAGGGAAGGTCATCGGTAGTAAGACTCACTACTCTGGAAGAGATTAATAGAGTTAAAGGGAAGGTCATCGGTAGTAAGACTCACTACTCTGGAAGAGATTAATAGAGTTAAAGGGAAGGTCATCAGTAGTAAGACTCACTACTCTGGAAGAGATTAATAGAGTTAAAGGGAAGGTCATTGGTAGTAAGACTCACTACTCTGGAAGAGATTAATAGAGTTAAAGGGAAGGTCATCGGTAGTAAGACTCACCACTCTGGAAGAGATTAATAGAGTTAAAGGGAAGGTCATCGGTAGTAAGACTCACCACTCTGGAAGAGATTAATAGAGTTAAAGGTGCATTTAAAGGGAAGGTCATCGGTAGTAAGACTCACCACTCTGGAAGAGATTAATAGAGTTAAAGTTGTATTTCAAGATGATCTTAAGTGGGAGATTTTAATTCTGTCTCTCATGTGATGATTGACAGATATCCCCCTCCTAATAGATCCAGTATTGTTAATCCTGAGTTTAATAATCTATGTCTTGGATTATTCGATATTTGAAGATCTAAATGTCCTGATAAATAGTACTTCACTTGGAGTCACAAGGACATGTCCCCAGACAGTCCAGAATTTACTTCTAATTCATTAGATAACACTGTAGTCATGGTATACATTGAACCATCTGATCATAAAGTTATATTCTTATCTTTAAATATGAATGGATCTGAAGTTAAACCGAATCGGAGTTATTGGAAACTCAATAGTAGACTGTTGGAAGACGATCATATCAAGATGGATGCCAAAGATATTATACAAGACAATTGGAGGAAAAGCCAACTATTTAAGTCTTATGGGAAAGATTGGGAATGAATGAAGTATGAAATAAGACAAACAGCCATGAAGAGAGGTAAAGACATTTCTGAACGTAAAAAGATTGAGGGAAGAGAAACTTAAGGACATACTTTCTCTAATCTAATCTTTCTCTAAACTTTCTCTAATCTCTATGGCAGGACCTTGATGAAAAAGCAAAGAGTTATTTTCTTTACAACTAGAAATGGACCGAATGTATCAGTAAGTTAAAGGAGAGCAAATCTCCAGGGAATGATGGCCTTATTAATGAATTCTATAAATATTTTCAGGAGGATATTTTTTAATTTATATTTAATGTCTTTAAGGAGGCAATTGATTTAGGTCTCCTGCCTGTTTTTATGACACAAGGCCTCATTTCTGTAATCCCCAAACCAAACAAAGATCCTGTGATCTATGGCTAATCAAAGGGTTACCCAGACCCCTCTGTTACGCTGCTGCTACTCTCTGTTTATTATCTATGCATGGTCACTTTAACTCTACCTACATGCACATATTACCTAAACTAACCGGTGGCCCCGCACATTGACTCTGTACCGGTACCCCCTGTATATAGCCTCCACATTGACTCTGTACCGGTACCCCCTGTATTTTGCCACCACATTGACTCTGTACCGGTACCCCCTGTATATAGTCTCCACATTGACTCTGTACCAGTACCCCCTGTATATAGCCTCCACATTGACTCTGTACCGTAACACCCTGTATATAGCCTCCACATTGACTCTGTACCGTAACACCCTGTATATAGCCTCCACATTGACTCTGTACCGGTACCCCCTGTATATAGCCTCCACATTGACTCTGTACCGGTACCCCCTGTATATAGCCTCCACATTGACTCTGTACCGTAACACCCTGTATATAGCCTCCACATTGACTCTGTACCGTAACACCCTGTATATAGCCTCCATATTGACTCTGTACCGTAACACCCTGTATATAGCCTCCATATTGACTCTGTCCCGGTACCCCCTGTATATAGCCTCCACATTGACTCTGTACCGGTACCCCCTGTATATAGCCTCCACATTGACTCTGTACCGTAACACCCTGTATATAGCCTCCACATTGACTCTGTACCAGTACCCCCTGTATATAGCCTCCACATTGACTCTGTATCGGTTCCCGCTGTATATAGCCTCCACATTGACTCTGTATCGGTACCCCCTGTATATAGCCTCCACATTAACTCTGTACCGGTACTTCCTGTATATAGCCTCCACATTGACTCTGTACCCTAACACCCTGTATATAGTCTCCACATTGACTCTGTACCGGTACCCCCTGTATATAGCCTCCACATTGACTCTGTGCCGGTACCCCCTGTATATAGCCTCCACATTGACTCTGTACCGGTACCCCCTGTATATAGCCTCCACATTGACTCTGTACCGGTACCCCCTGTATATAGCCTCCACATTGACTCTGTACCGGTACCTCCTGTATATAGCCTCCACATTGACTCTGTACCGGTACCCTCTGTATATAGCCTCCACATTGACTCTGTACCAGTACCCCCCTGTATATAGCCTCCACATTGACTCTGTACCTGTACCCCCCTGTATATAGCCTCCACATTGACTCTGTACCGGTACCCCCTGTATATAGCCTCCACATTGACTCTGTACCGTAACACCCTGTATATAGCCTCCACATTGACTCTGTATCGGTAGCCCCTGTATATAGCCTCCACATTGACTCTGTACCGGTACTTCCTGTATATAGCCTCCACATTGACTCTGTACCCTAACACCCTGTATATAGCCTCCACATTGACTCTGTACCGTAACACCCTGTATATAGCCTCCACATTGACTCTGTACCGGTACCCCCTGTATATAGCCTCCACATTGACTCTGTGCCGGTACCCCCTGTATATAGCCTCCACATTGACTCTGTACCGGTACCCCCTGTATATAGCCTCCACATTGACTCTGTACCGGTACCCCCTGTATATAGCCTCCACATTGACTCTGTACCGGTACCCCCTGTATATAGCCTCCACATTGACTCTGTACCGGTACCCCCCTGTATATAGCCTCCACATTGACTCTGTACCGGTACCCCCTGTATATAGCCTCCACATTGACTCTGTACCGTAACACCCTGTATATAGCCTCCACATTGACTCTGTACCGTAACACCCTGTATATAGCCTCCACATTGACTCTGTACCGTAACACCCTGTATATAGCCTCCACATTGACTCTGTACCGGTACCCCCTGTATATAGCCTCCACATTGACTCTGTACCGGTACCCCCTGTATATAGGCTCCACATTGACTCTGTACCGTAATACCCTGTATATAGCCTCCACATTGACTCTGTACCGTAATACCCTGTATATAGCCTCCACATTGACTCTGTACCGGTACCCCCTGTATATAGCCTCCACATTGACTCTGTACCGTAATACCCTGTATATAGCCTCCACATTGACTCTGTATCAGTACCCCCTGTATATAGCCTCCACATTGACTCTGTATCCGTACCCCCTGTATATAGCCTCCACATTGACTCTGTACCGGTACCCCCTGTATATAGCCTCCACATTGACTCTGTACCGGTACCCCCCTGTATATAGCCTCCACATTGACTCTGTACCGGTACCCCCTGTATATAGCCTCCACATTGACTCTGTACCGTAATACCCTGTATATAGCCCCGTTATTGTTATGTCATTTTCTTGTTACTTTTTGATATTGTTTATTCTGTCAATATTTTCTTAACTCTATTTCTTGAACTGCCTCGTTGGTTAAGGGCTTGTAAGTAACATTTCACGGTAAGATCTACACCTGTTGTATTCGCCTCATGTAACAAATACAATTTCATTTGGTTTGCTCATACAAAGGTTCTAGTAATGAATTTTGCCTCGACGCTTTTGGGAAACTAGGTCCTGGCTAGTAAAACAACTGTGTTGGCTATAGCAGAAACTGATTGGCTAGTTCATTGAAAGTGTGTCATCATGCCATGCAGTCTAGCAACACACTTATCCCATCTAGTATTTTTTTATTTTTTATTTAACTAGGCAAGTCAGTTAAGAACAAAATCTTATTTAAAATGACGGCCTACCCCGGCCAAACCCGGGACGACGCTGGGCCAATTGTGCGCCGCCCTATGGGACTCCCAATCACTGCCGGATGTGATACAGCCTGGATTCGAACCAGGGACTGCAGTGACAGCTCTTGCACTGAGATGCAGTGCCTCAGACCGCTGCCCCACTCGGGAGCCTGTATTTAGGTAGTCTAATCTGTGAACTTCCTGTTTCCCCATCCAATATTTAGGTAGTCTAATCTGTGAACTTCCTGTTTCCCCATCCAATATTTAGGTAGTCTAATCTGTGAACTTCCTGTTTCCCCATCCAATATTTAGGTAGTCTAATCTGTGAACTTCCTGTTTCCCCATCCAATATTTAGGTAGTCTAATCTGTGAACTTCCTGTTTCCCCATCCAATATTTAGGTAGTCTAATCTATGAACTTCCTGTTTTCAGGGTTTGGGAACAGAGTGTGGGTGAACCCAGCTCAGAGGTCTGGAGGAGGAAACTACGTCCAGCCGTCATCCTTCTCCTCCCAGCAGGGTGGGGATGACTGGGGCAGAGGGGGAGGAAGAGGAGGGGGAGGTGGCAACAACTGGGGTCCAGGCGGAGGAGGAGGAAGAGACAGCCAAGTCAAGAGTTCCAATTTCAGTTTTGCAGCCGCCTCTCCAAACCAAAACAGATTTTCTGCATTGAGCACTCCGAGCAGCTTCGACAGGGGTGGGAGTGAAGGGGAGGACAATGAAAAACACTTGTAAGTCCAGTGATTGGTTGTGTGGATACAGTTTCCACAATGGTATTCAGAATTCACACACATACACATACTTTACAAAGTAGTCTGTAAATGTAATAGCCATTGTCTTCTCTCCTCACCAGAGAGACCATCCAGAAAGATATGGAAATCTGGGAGACTTCAGGCCAGTGGCTTTTCTCCTGTTACTCTGTCCTCAAAAAACCCATCTCAGGTAAGACAAACAGAAGGGTTTAGCTTTGGTCTGTCCCACTATAGGATTGTCTGGTTGGAAAAGTTTGATTGTTACCACCACACACTCGCATATGAGGGTTGGACACAGCTGTTAACCCATTACCTACTAGTCAGGGGAGGGCTGAGAGGAAGTGGTTTCGGGAGTGCAGCTCCGGTGGCTGAAAGTGATTTTGGACAGGCGAGTGGAGGGTTTGGGGGTATGGTGGGAGGGACAGGGGCGACTGGGGGGGCAGCAAACAGTCTCTTCTCCCCCCAGAGCCAGCTGAGTGAAGAGGAACTGAAGGAGTTTGGAGGGAAAAGGTTTACCCTGGGACGGATACCACTCAGACCTCCTCCTGGGGTTTATTAAGGATCTCCATTAGTTCCTGCCAAGGCAGCAGCTACTCTTCCTGGGGTTTATTATGGATCCCCATTAGTTCCTGCCAAGGCAGCAGCTACTCTTCCTGGGGTTTATTATGGATCCCCATTAGTTCCTGCCAAGGCAGCAGCTACTCTTCCTGGGGTTTATTATGGATCCCCATTAGTTCCTGCCAAGGCAGCAGCTACTCTTCCTGGGGTTTATTATGGATCCCCATTAGTTCCTGCCAAGGCAGCGGCTACTCTTCCTGGGGTTTATTATGGATCCCCGTTAGTTCCTGCCAAGGCAGGGGCTACTCTTCCTGGGGTTTATTATGGATCCCCATTAGTTCCTGCCAAGGCAGCAGCTACTCTTCCTGGGGTTTATTATGGATCCCCATTAGTTCCTACCAAGGCAGCAGCTACTCTTCCTGGGGTTTATTATGGATCCCCATTAGTTCCTGCCAAGGCAGCAGCTACTCTTCCTGGGGTTTATTATGGATCCCCATTAGTTCCTGCCAAGGCAGAAGCTACTCTTCCTGGGGTTTATTATGGATCCCCATTAGTTCCTGCCAAGGCAGCAGCTACTCTTCCTGGGGTTTATTATGGATCCCCATTAGTTCCTTCCAAGGCAGCAGCTACTCTTCCTGGGGTTTATTATGGATCCCCATTAGTTCCTGCCAAGGCAGCAGCTACTCTTCCTGGGGTTTATTATGGATCCCCATTAGTTCCTTCCAAGGCAGCAGCTACTCTTCCTGGGGTTTATTATGGATCCCCATTAGTTCCTTCCAAGGCGGCAGCTACTCTTCCTGGGGTTTATTATGGATCCCCATTAGTTCCTGCCAAGGCGGCAGCTACTCTTCCTGGGGTTTATTATGGATCCCCATTAGTTCCTGCCAAGGCGGCAGCTACTCTTCCTGGGGTTTATTATGGATCCCCATTAGTTCCTGCCAAGGAGGCAGCTACTCTTCCTGGGGTTTATTATGGATCCCCATTAGTTCCTGCCAAGGCGGCAGCTACTCTTCCTGGGGTTTATTATGGATCCCCATTAGTTCCTGCCAAGGCGGCAGCTACTCTTCCTGGGGTTTATTATGGATCCCCATTAGTTCCTGCCAAGGCGGCAGCTACTCTTCCTGGGGTTTATTATGGATCCCCATTAGTTCCTGCCAAGGCAGCAGCTACTCTTCCTGGGGTTTATTATGGATCCCCATTAGTTCCTGCCAAGGCAGCAGCTACTCTTCCTGGGGTTTATTATGGATCCACATTAGTTCCTGCCAAGGCAGCAGCTACTCTTCCTGGGGTTTATTATGGATCCCCATTAGTTCCTGCCAAGGCAGCAGCTACTCTTCCTGGGGTTTATTATGGATCCCCATTAGTTCCTGCCAAGGCAGCAGCTACTCTTCCTGGGGTTTATTATGGATCCCCATTAGTTCCTGCCAAGGCAGCAGCTACTCTTCCTGGGGTTTGTTATGGATCCCCATTAGTTCCTGCCAAGGCAGCAGCTACTCTTCCTGGGGTTTATTATGGATCCCCATTAGTTCCTGCCAAGGCAGCAGCTACTCTTCCTGGGGTTTGTTATGGATCCCCATTACTTCCTGCCAAGGCAGCAGCTACTCTTCCTGGGGTTTATTATGGATCCCCATTAGTTCTTGCCAAGGCAGCAGCTACTCTTCCTGGGGTTTATTATGGATCCCCATTAGTTCCTGCCGAGATAGCAGCTACACTTCCTGGGGTCCAAGAAAAATCAAGGCAGTTATACAACTTTCTTGGGTGACATGGGTCCCATTATGTCTGGCAACAACCAAACACTGCATTCCACAGTAAGAACCTCATACCAACGGTCCAGTATTGTGGTGGTGGTGTGATGGTTTGGGGATGTTTTTCTGCCTCAGGACCTGGATGACTTGCCTTAATAGAAGGAACCATGAATTGTGCTCAGTATCAGAGAGTTCTACGGGAGAATGTCAGTCCATCCGTCTGTGAGCTGAAGCTGAAGCACAGCTGGGTCATGCAGCGAGGAAAATTCTCCAAAACACAATAACGTCCACATGAAAAGGTCTAAAAAGTAACAAATTTGAAGTTTTGGAATGGCCTAGTCAAAGTCCAGACCTAAACCCAATGTAGATGTTGTGGTAGGACGTGAAACGAGCAGTTGGTGATTGAAAACCCACAAATGTCGCTGAGTTAAAGCAGTTCTGCATGGAAGAGTGGGCCAAAATTCCTCCACAGCGACATGAGAGACTGATCAAAAACCTACAGGAAGCAGTTTGGTTGGAGTCATTGCAGCTGAAGGTGGAACAACCAGTTATTGAGTGTAAAGGGGGCAATTACTTTTTCACACAGGGACATTAAGTGTTGCATAACTTTTGTTCATTAAATAAATGAAATAAATATGTAATTGTTGTGTTATTTGTTCAACTCAGGCTCCCTTTTATCTAATATCAGGTTTTGGTTGAAGATCTGTTAACATTCAATATAAAAATAAATAAATACAAAAGTAGAGAATTTGAAATGGGGGCAAAAACTTTTTTGCTGCACTGTAAGACAGACCACATGATCATAGTCACACTCCTGGAGGTCTACAAGGAATCAATATTTCACAATAATATATATATATATTTTTTAAGTTGGTTTTAATTATTGTTGGTGGTATTTTTGCTTTGCATAGATTTCTTAAAACAATTATGGGCTGTTGAACGATACTTTTTTTGTTTTGTCATTCATTAAACGAACACTGTCTATGATTTCAGCTCACAAGAACATAAAAACATGTGTACAGTGGCGTTTTGTTTAGTTGGATTCCCCGTTGGCTTTTGCCGAAGCAGCAGCTGTTCTTCCTGTGGTTCAACACACAACACATGACAAGTAACACTGATAGACAAGGACAGTCACACACATGTAAAATACAACCGTATACAAACAATACAACTGAACACATAGTGTGTGTGTGTGTGTGTGTGTGTGTGTGTGTTACTGTACCATGAGATGTTGTTTATTCGTTTGTTTTAAAGGTCATTTTGCTGTTTGCGTGAGTAGTTGTACATAGAAGTCAGTTCTATGCGATCATGGCTCTGTATGTTACTGTGCGTTGTCATTCATTAGTTTTTTACTTGGGGGACAGTGAAGAGTCTCCAGTATATTGAACCTGGTCTTCTCTGTGCAGGGTTTACAGAGCTCTCTCCAGAGGAGCTGAGACTGGAGTACTACAACACCAAGCCGTCAGGAGAGCTGCAGGGATATGTGAGTAGAATCACATGCATGTCCCTTTATCTGCATAAACACAGTATAACATGAAGCCATCTGCACTGGGATTCAAATGTCATGAAGAAAATATTTTATTGCTTTCATACGAGACAGACATTCGACTCCTGCTTTTTTTACCAAACCCTTCCGATATACACACCACACACACACACACACACACACACACGTCTTATGTAGAAGTGGCTGGAGCAGCCGTAGTGCAGCGCCTAATGAGCAGTTTAGGGGGATAAGTTCCTTACTTCTAACTTAAGGACCACTGATCCCAGAGTGTCCAGCCATTACCTTCATATGTGTCTGTATCGTCCAATCAATACTACCTTCTGTGTGTCTGTATCGTCCAATCAATACTACCTTCATATGTGTCTGTATCGTCCAATCAATACTACCTTCATGTGTGTCTGTATCGTCCAATCAATACTACCTTCATGTGTGTCTGTATCGTCCAATCAATACTACCTTCATGTGTGTCTGTATCGTCCAATCAATACTACCTTCATATGTGTCTGTATCGTCCAATCAATACTACCTTCATATGTGTCTGTATCGTCCAATCAATACTACCTTCATGTGTGTCTGTATCGTCCAATCAATACTACCTTCATGTGTGTCTGTATCGTCCAATCAATACTACCTTCATGTGTGTCTGTATCGTCCAATCAATACTACCTTCATGTGTGTCTGTATCGTCCAATCAATACTACCTTCATGTGTGTCTGTATCGTCCAATCAATACTACCTTCTGTGTGTCTGTAGGTTAACGTCATCAATCAGCTGCTCAACCAATGGAGAAGCAGAGTCCAGGAGCTGAGGGCTATGAGCGGCAACACCAGAGTCGCTATGGTAACACACACACACTACTTTCTGTAGTAATACGACAAGACAAATACAAAGTTATATACACTAACTGTTCAACAGTTTCGGGTCACTTCGAAATGTCATTGTTTTTGAAAGAAAAGCACTTTTTCTTGTCCTTTTTAAAATAACATCAAATTGATCAGAAATACAGTGTAGACATGGTTAATGTTGTAAATTACTATTGTAGCTGGAAACGGCAGATTTTTAATGGAATATCTACATAGGCGTACAGAGGCCCATTATCAGCAACCATCACTCCTGTGTTCCAATGGCACGTTGTTTTAGCTAATCCAAGTTTATCATTTTAAAAAGGCTAATTGATCATTAGAAAACCCTTTTGCAATTATGTTAGCACAGCTGAAAACTGTTGTCCTGATCAAAGAAGCAATACAACTGTTCTTCTTTAGACTAGTTGAGTATCTGGAGCATCAGCATATGTGGGTTCGATTACAGGCTCAAAATGGCCAGAAACAAAGAACTTTCTTCTGAAACTCGTCAGTCTATTCTTGTTCTGAGAAATGAAGGCTATTCCATGCAAGAAATTGCCAAAAAACAGAAGATCTCAGACAAGGCTGTGTACTACTCCCTTCACAGAACAGGCTCTTACCAGAATAGAAAGAGGAGTGGGAGGCCCCGGTGCACAACAGAGCAAGAGGACAAGTACATTAGAGTGTCTAGTTTGAGGAACAAACACCTCACAAGTCCTCAAATGGCAGCTTCATTAAATAGTACCCACAAAACACCAGTCTCAACGTCAACAGTGAAGAGGCGACTCCGGGATGCTGACCTTCTAGGCAGAGTTGCAAAGAAAAAGCCATATCTCAGACTGGCCAATAAAATTACAAAATGAAGATGGGCAAAAGAACAAAGACACTGGACAGAGGAACTCTGCCTAGAAGGCCAGCCTCTTCACTGTTGACGTTGAGCCTGGTGAACGGTAGTGTATGTACAAGGTGAGTAATACTCTCTCGTCTCTCCCAGCTTGCAGAGCTGGACAACCCAGCACCACAGGCAGCGTCTGGAGGTTTTGGGTCGACACCAGTGACCGGCTTTGGGTCCTCAGCACCATCTGGCTTTGGAACAGGTAAGATCTGCTGTAGCCTGTGTTCTTCATAGGCTTCATAGGAATACAGGCGTGGAGGCCCTCTGTAACTCCTATGTTGACTGGCTAAGACCCTCTGTAACTCCTATGTTGACTGGCTAAGACCCTCTGTAACTCCTATGTTGACTGGCTAAGACCCTCTGTGACTCCTATGTCGACTGGCTAAGACCCTCTGTGACTCCTATGTCGACTGGCTAAGACCCTCTGTAACTCCTATGTCGACTGGCTAAGACCCTCTGTAACTCCTATGTCGACTGGCTAAGACCCTCTGTGACTCCTATGTCGACTGGCTAAGACCCTCTGTGACTCCTATGTTGACTGGCTAAGACCCTCTGTAACTCCTATGTTGACTGGCTAAGACCCTCTGTGACTCCTATGTTGACTGGCTAAGACCCTCTGTAAGTCCTATGTTGACTGGCTAAGACCCTCTGTAACTCCTATGTTGACTGGCTAAGACCCTCTGTGACTCCTATGTTGACTGGCTAAGACCCTCTGTAACTCCTATGTTGATTGGCTAAGACCCTCTGTAACTCCTATGTTGACTGGCTAAGACCCTCTGTAACTCCTATGTTGACTGGCTAAGACCCTCTGTAACTCCTAGGTTGATTGGCTAAGACCCTCTGTAACTCCTAGGTTGATTGGCTAAGACCCTCTGTAACTCCTATGTTGACTGGCTAAGACCCTCTGTAACTCCTAGGTTGACTGGCTAAGACCCTCTGTAACTCCTAGGTTGACTGGCTAAGACCCTCTGTAACTCCTAGGTTGATTGGCTAAGACCCTCTGTAACTCCTATGTTGACTGGCTAAGACCCTCTGTAACTCCTAGGTCGACTGGCTAAGACCCTCTGTAACTCCTAGGTCGACTGGCTAAGACCCTCTGTAACTCCTAGGTTGACTGGCTAAGACCCTCTGTAACTCCTAGGTTGATTGGCTAAGACCCTCTAACTCCTATGTTGACTGGCTAAGACCCTCTGTAGGATGGCATCTGTGGTACTTCTCTCCATCTAAAGCTAGACTCTCTCTCCTCTCTCTAGGTTTTGGAGTGCCAGCCCAGGCTTCAGTCCAGGACACCACAGGTTTCAGCAGTTTCAGCTTTGCTGCGCCGAGTGCTGGAGGTTTTGGTTCGGCTGCTCCCAAGCCTGCAGCTTCTGGTTTTGGCAGTGCTGTGGTAGGCGCCGCACCAGCTCCCGCTGGAATCGGTTCTACGGCCACCTCTGTTCCCTCGGCGGCAGGTTTCTCCTTTGCCGCCCCTGCTGCCAACAAAGACCCAACTACTGCCGGTTTCGGAGCTTCTGCTTCCGGGTTTGGAGCTGCTGCCTCTGCTTCCGGGTTTAGCTTCACCTCGATGACCACTAGTGGAGGAGGGTTTAGAGGAAGTGGTATCGGGAGTGCAGCCCCGGTGGCTGAAAGTGGTTTTGGACAGGCGAGTGGAGGGTTTGGGGGTATGGTAGCAGGGACAGGGGCGACTGGGGGGGCAGCAAACAGTCTCTTCTCCCCCCAGAGCCAGCTGAGTGAAGAGGAACTGAAGGAGTTTGGAGGGAAAAGGTTTACCCTGGGACGGATACCACTCAGACCTCCTCCTGTTGATATGCTGGTTGTCTGATCCCACCACGGACATCTGTAAAATGGCTTGTCTCTTTTTCTTTAACTGACCTGATGGGGAAAGAGCTGGACTGAATGTCTCTCAACCCGTTTTGTTGAGTAAAAACCCTTATGTTCAGGATCTCTCCCTTGATTTCAATCACTGATCTGACTAGTTTCTACTGATACAATCAATCAGATGGATTCTGAGTGATGTCATGGTTCAACCAAGAGACTGTTCCTGGTAATAGTGCCTTGTCATTTGGTTGAAATGTTTCAATTTTGTTTTTTAAATGAAAGGGGAACAGAATGTAATGCAGACAACATGATCACAGACTACTGGTGGTCTGCAGGGCCTTAATATTTCAAAAATTAAAATAAGTTTTAATATTGGTTGGTGGTATTTTTTTCTTAACATAGATTAATATATATTTTTTTTAAGCCACATTTTTGGCTGTTGTGTGCCTTCAACTCAGTCAGGTGAATGTTGTATTAACGATACTTTTTGACAAGTAACAAAACATGGACAGTCTCACACACACACACACATATTTTAAAATACCATTTACAAATAAAACAACAGAAACGAACGGTGTGTTTGTGTGTCCTCGTGCAGTCCCCGCCCTTCCATGAGATGTTTCATATTGGTTTGGTTTTTGTCATGGTAATTTTACTGTTCGCTTGAGTAATCGGAGATGTGCGATCATGGCTCTGTATATTACTGCGCAGCCGTGAATTTATTTTTGGAGCCCTGGTGGCTTGTGGGGTATGTTAAAGGTGTCTGAGCTGAATGTTATTTGATTATGCAGACAATCATGGAATTTATGACAGTAATAATCTCAAAACTAGTAGAGAAGCAGCTAATCTCTCGTCAACAGGAAGGACTACCGGGCGTGTTGTTGATGTTTAGTTCTGTATTGTGCTGTTCAGGGAAAGACTTCCTGCTCTGTTCTGAGCTGCAGCTTTGTTAGGTCTTTATTTAGCTCCACTTGACCGTATTACCGGACAGTAATCAAGATGGGACCACAGCCTGATACTGATCATACCACAGCCTGATACTGATCATACTGATCATACCACAGCCTGATACTGGTCATACCACAGCCTGATACTGATCATACTGATCATACCACAGCCTGATACTGATCATACCACAGCCTGATACTGATCATACCACAGCCTGATACTGATCATACCACAGCCTGATACTGATCATACCACAGCCTGATACTGATCATACTGATCATACCACAGCCTGATACTGGTCATACCACAGCCTGATACTGATCATACCACAGCCTGATACTGATCATACCACAGCCTGATACTGATCATACCACAGCCTGATACTGATCATACCACAGCCTGATACTGATCATACCACAGCCTGATCATACCACAGCCTGATACTGATCATACCACAGCCTGATACTGATCATACCACAGCCTGATACTGATCATACCACAGCCTGATACTGATCATACCACAGCCTGATACTGATCATACCACAGCCTGATACTGATCATACCACAGCCTGATACTGATCATACCACAGCCTGATACTGATCATACCACAGCCTGATACTGATCATACCACAGCCTGATACTGATCATACCACAGCCTGATACTGATCATACCACAGCCTGATACTGATCATACCACAGCCTGATACTGATCATACCACAGCCTGATACTGATCATACCACAGCCTGATACTGGTCATACCACAGCCTGATACTGATCATACCACAGCCTGATACTGATCATACCACAGCCTGATACTGATCATACCACAGCCTGATACTGATCATACCACAGCCTGAACCTGATCATACCACAGCCTGATACTGATCATACCACAGCCTGATACTGATCATACCACAGCCTGATACTGATCATACCACAGCCTGATACTGATCACAGCCTGATACTGATCACAGCCTGATACTGATCATACCACAGCCTGATACTGATCATACCACAGCCTGATACTGATCATACCACAGCCTGATACTGATCATACCACAGCCTGATACTGATCATACCACAGCCTGATACTGATCATACCACAGCCTGATACTGATCATACCACAGCCTGATACTGATCATACCACAGCCTGATACCTGATCATACCACAGCCTGATACTGATCATACCACAGCCTGATACTGATCATACCACAGCCTGATACTGATCATACCACAGCCTGATACTGATCATACCACAGCCTGATACTGATCATACCACAGCCTGATACTGATCATACCACAGCCCGATACTGATCATACCACAGCCTGATCATACCACAGCCTGATACTGATCATACCACAGCCCGATACTGATCATACCACAGCCTGAACCTGATCATACCACAGCCTGATACTGATCATACCACAGCCTGATACTGATCATACCACAGCCTGATACTGATCATACCACAGCCTGATACTGATCATACCACAGCCTGATACTGATCATACCACAGCCTGATACTGATCATACCACAGCCTGATACTGATCATACCACAGCCTGATACTGATCATACCACAGCCTGATACTGATCACAGCCTGATACTGATCATACCACAGCCTGATACTGATCATACCACAGCCTGATACTGATCATACCACAGCCTGATACTGATCATACCACAGCCTGATACTGGTCATACCACAGCCTGATACTGATCATACCACAGCCTGATACTGATCACAGCCTGATACTGATCATACCACAGCCTGATACTGATCATACCACAGCCTGATACTGGTCATACCACAGCCTGATACTGATCATACCACAGCCTGATACTGATCATACCACAGCCTGATACTGATCATACCACAGCCCGATACTGATCATACCACAGCCTGATACTGATCATACCACAGCCTGATACTGATCATACCACAGCCTGATACTGATCATACCACAGCCTGATACTGATCATACCACAGCCTGATACTGATCATACCACAGCCTGATACTGATCATACCACAGCCTGATACTGATCATACCACAGCCTGATACTGATCATACCACAGCCCGATACTGATCATACCACAGCCTGATACTGATCATACCACAGCCTGATACTGATCATACCACAGCCTGATACTGATCATACCACAGCCCGATACTGATCATACCACAGCCCGATACTGATCATACCACAGCCTGATACTGATCATACCACAGCCTGATACTGATCATACCACAGCCTGATACTGATCATACCACAGCCTGATACTGATAATACCACAGCCTGATACTGATCATACCACAGCCTGATACTGATCACAGCCTGATACTGATCATACCACAGCCTGATACTGATCATACCACAGCCTGATACTGATCATACCACAGCCTGATACTGATCATACCACAGCCTGATACTGATCATACCACAGCCTGATACTGATCATACCACAGCCCGATACTGATCATACCACAGCCTGATACTGATCATACCACAGCCTGATACTGATCATACCACAGCCTGATACTGATCATACCACAGCCTGATACTGATCATACCACAGCCTGATACTGATCATACCACAGCCTGATACTGATCATACCACAGCCTGATACTGATCATACCACAGCCTGATACTGATCATACCACAGCCTGATACTGATCATACCACAGCCTGATACTGATCATACCACAGCCCGATACTGATCATACCACAGCCTGATACTGATCATACCACAGCCTGATACTGATCATACCACAGCCTGATACTGATCACAGCCTGATACTGATCATACCACAGCCTGATACTGATCATACCACAGCCTGATACTGATCATACCACAGCCTGATACTGATCATACCACAACCTGATACTGATCATACCACAGCCTGATACTGATCATACCACAGCCTGATACTGATCATACCACAGCCTGATACTGATCATACCACAGCCTGATACTGATCATACCACAGCCTGATACTGATCATACCACAGCCTGATACTGATCATACCACAGCCTGATACTGATCATACCACAGCCTGATACTGATCATACCACAGCCTGATACTGATCATACCACAGCCTGATACTGATCATACCACAGCCTGATACTGATCATACCACAGCCTGATACTGATCATACCACAGCCGATACTGATCATACCACAGCCTGATACTGATCATACCACAGCCTGATACTGATCATACCACAGCCTGATACTGATCATACCACAGCCTGATACTGATCATACCACAGCCTGATACTGATCATACCACAGCCTGATACTGATCATACCACAGCCTGATACTGATCATACCACAGCCTGATACTGATCATACCACAGCCTGATACTGATCATACCACAGCCTGAACCTGATCATACCACAGCCTGATACTGATCATACCACAGCCTGATACTGATCATACCACAGCCTGATACTGATCATACCACAACCTGATACTGATCATACCACAGCCTGATACTGATCATACCACAGCCTGATACTGATCATACCACAGCCTGATACTGATCATACCACAGCCTGATACTGATCATACCACAGCCTGATACTGATCATACCACAGCCTGATACTGATCATACCACAGCCTGATACTGATCATACCACAGCCTGATACTGATCATACCACAGCCTGATACTGATCATACCACAGCCTGATACTGATCATACCACAGCCTGATACTGATCATACCACAGCCTGATACTGATCATACCACAGCCTGATACTGATCATACCACAGCCTGATACTGATCATACCACAGCCTGATACTGATCATACCACAGCCTGATACTGATCATACCACAGCCTGATACTGATCATACCACAGCCTGATCATACCACAGCCTGATACTGATCATACCACAGCCTGATACTGATCATACCACAGCCTGATACTGATCATACCACAGCCTGATACTGATCATACCACAGCCTGATACTGATCATACCACAGCCTGATACTGATCATACCACAGCCTGATACTGATCATACCACAGCCTGATACTGATCATACCACAGCCTGATACTGATCATACCACAGCCTGATACTGATCATACCACAGCCTGATACTGATCATACCACAGCCTGATACTGATCATACCACAGCCCGATACTGATCATACCACAGCCTGACTGATCATACCACAGCCTGATACTGATCATACCACAGCCTGATACTGATCATACCACAGCCTGATACTGATCATACCACAGCCTGATACTGATCATACCACAGCCTGATACTGATCATACCACAGCCTGATCATACCACAGCCTGATACTGATCATACCACAGCCTGATACTGATCATACCACAGCCTGATACTGATCATACCACAGCCTGATACTGATCATACCACAGCCTGATACTGATCATACCACAGCCTGATACTGATCATACCACAGCCTGATACTGATCATACCACAGCCTGATACTGATCATACCACAGCCTGATACTGATCATACCACAGCCTGATACTGATCATACCACAGCCTGATACTGATCATACCACAGCCTGATACTGATCATACCACAACCTGATACTGATCATACCACAGCCTGATACTGATCATACCACAGCCTGATACTGATCATACCACAGCCTGATACTGATCATACCACAGCCTGATACTGGTCATACCACAGCCTGATACTGATCATACCACAGCCTGATACTGATCATACCACAGCCTGATACTGATCATACCACAGCCTGATACTGATCATACCACAGCCTGATACTGATCATACCACAGCCTGATACTGATCATACCACAGCCTGATACTGATCATACCACAGCCTGATACTGATCATACCACAGCCTGATACTGATCATACCACAGCCTGATACTGATCATACCACAGCCTGATACTGATCATACCACAGCCTGATACTGATCATACCACAGCCTGATACTGATCATACCACAGCCTGATACTGATCATACCACAGCCTGATACTGATCATACCACAGCCTGATACTGATCATACCACAGCCTGATACTGATCATACCACAGCCTGATACTGATCATACCACAGCCTGATACTGATCATACCACAGCCCGATACTGATCATACCACAGCCTGATCATACCACAGCCTGATACTGATCATACCACAGCCTGATACTGATCATACCACAGCCTGATACTGATCATACCACAGCCTGATACTGATCATACCACAGCCTGATACTGATCATACCACAGCCTGATACTGATCATACCACAGCCTGATACTGATCATACCACAGCCTGATACTGATCATACCACAGCCTGATACTGATCATACCACAGCCTGATACTGATCATACCACAGCCTGATACTGATCATACCACAGCCTGATACTGATCATACCACAGCCTGATACTGATCATACCACAGCCTGATACTGATCATACCACAGCCTGAACCTGATCATACCACAGCCTGATACTGATCATACCACAGCCTGATACTGATCATACCACAGCCTGATACTGATCATACCACAGCCTGATACTGATCATACCACAGCCTGATACTGATCATACCACAGCCTGATACTGATCATACCACAGCCTGATACTGATCATACCACAGCCTGATACTGATCATACCACAGCCTGATACTGATCATACCACAGCCTGATACTGATCATACCACAGCCTGATACTGATCATACCACAGCCTGATCATACCACAGCCTGATACTGATCATACCACAGCCTGATACTGATCATACCACAGCCTGATACTGATCATACCACAGCCTGATACTGATCATACCACAGCCTGATACTGATCATACCACAGCCTGATCATACCACAGCCTGATACTGATCATACCACAGCCTGATACTGATCATACCACAGCCTGATACTGATCATACCACAGCCTGATACTGATCATACCACAGCCTGATACTGATCATACCACAGCCTGATACTGATCATACCACAGCCTGATACTGATCATACCACAGCCCGATACTGATCATACCACAGCCTGAACTGATCATACCACAGCCTGATACTGATCATACCACAGCCTGATACTGATCATACCACAGCCTGATACTGATCATACCACAGCCTGATACTGATCATACCACAGCCTGATACTGATCATACCACAGCCTGATACTGATCATACCACAGCCTGATACTGATCATACCACAGCCTGATACTGATCATACCACAGCCTGATACTGATCATACCACAGCCTGATACTGATCATACCACAGCCTGATACTGATCATACCACAGCCTGATACTGATCATACCACAGCCTGATACTGATCATACCACAGCCTGATACTGATCATACCACAGCCTGATACTGATCATACCACAGCCTGATACTGATCATACCACAGCCTGATACTGATCATACCACAGCCTGATACTGATCATACCACAGCCTGATACTGATCATACCACAGCCTGATACTGATCATACCACAGCCTGATACTGATCATACCACAGCCTGATACTGATCATACCACAGCCTGATACTGATCATACCACAGCCTGATACTGATCATACCACAGCCCGATACTGATCATACCACAGCCTGATACTGATCATACCACAGCCTGATACTGATCATACCACAGCCTGATACTGATCATACCACAGCCTGATACTGATCATACCACAGCCTGATACTGATCATACCACAGCCTGATACTGATCATACCACAGCCTGATACTGATCATACCACAGCCTGATACTGATCATACCACAGCCTGATACTGATCATACCACAGCCTGATACTGATCATACCACAGCCTGATACTGATCATACCACAGCCTGATACTGATCATACCACAGCCTGATACTGATCATACCACAGCCTGATACTGATCATACCACAGCCTGATACTGATCATACCACAGCCTGATACTGATCATACCACAGCCTGATACTGATCATACCACAGCCTGATACTGATCATACCACAGCCTGATACTGATCATACCACAGCCTGATACTGATCATACCACAGCCTGATACTGATCATACCACAGCCTGATACTGATCATACCACAGCCTGATACTGATCATACCACAGCCTGATACTGATCATACCACAGCCTGATACTGATCATACCACAGCCTGATACTGATCATACCACAGCCTGATACTGATCATACCACAGCCTGATACTGATCATACCACAGCCTGATACTGATCATACCACAGCCTGATACTGATCATACCACAGCCTGATACTGATCATACCACAGCCTGATACTGATCATACCACAGCCTGATACTGATCATACCACAGCCTGATACTGATCATACCACAGCCTGATACTGATCATACCACAGCCTGATACTGATCATACCACAGCCTGATACTGATCATACCACAGCCTGATACTGATCATACCACAGCCTGATACTGATCATACCACAGCCTGATACTGATCATACCACAGCCTGATACTGATCATACCACAGCCTGATACTGATCATACCACAGCCTGATACTGATCATACCACAGCCTGATACTGATCATACCACAGCCTGATACTGATCATACCACAGCCCGATACTGATCATACCACAGCCTGATACTGATCATACCACAGCCTGATACTGATCATACCACAGCCTGATACTGATCATACCACAGCCTGATACTGATCATACCACAGCCTGATACTGATCATACCACAGCCTGATACTGATCATACCACAGCCTGATACTGATCATACCACAGCCTGATCATACCACAGCCTGATACTGATCATACCACAGCCTGATCATACCACAGCCTGATACTGATCATACCACAGCCTGATACTGATCATACCACAGCCTGATACTGATCATACCACAGCCTGATACTGATCATACCACAGCCTGATACTGATCATACCACAGCCTGATACTGATCATACCACAGCCTGATACTGATCATACCACAGCCTGATACTGATCATACCACAGCCTGATACTGATCATACCACAGCCTGATACTGATCATACCACAGCCTGATACTGATCATACCACAGCCTGATACTGATCATACCACAGCCTGATACTGATCATACCACAGCCTGATACTGATCATACCACAGCCTGATACTGATCATACCACAGCCTGATACTGATCATACCACAGCCTGATACTGATCATACCACAGCCTGATACTGATCATACCACAGCCTGATACTGATCATACCACAGCCTGATACTGATCATACCACAGCCTGATACTGATCATACCACAGCCTGATACTGATCATACCACAGCCTGATACTGATCATACCACAGCCTGATACTGATCATACCACAGCCTGATACTGATCATACCACAGCCTGATACTGATCATACCACAGCCTGATACTGATCATACCACAGCCTGATACTGATCATACCACAGCCTGATACTGATCATACCACAACCTGATACTGATCATACCACAGCCTGATCATACCACAGCCTGATACTGATCATACCACAGCCTGATACTGATCATACCACAGCCTGATACTGATCATACCACAGCCTGATACTGATCATACCACAGCCTGAACTGATCATACCACAGCCTGATACTGATCATACCACAGCCTGATACTGATCATACCACAGCCTGATACTGATCATACCACAGCCTGATACTGATCATACCACAGCCTGATACTGATCATACCACAGCCTGATACTGATCATACCACAGCCTGATACTGATCATACCACAGCCTGATACTGATCATACCACAGCCTGATACTGATCATACCACAGCCTGATACTGATCATACCACAGCCTGATACTGATCATACCACAGCCTGATACTGATCATACCACAGCCTGATACTGATCATACCACAGCCTGATACTGATCATACCACAGCCTGATCATACCACAGCCTGATACTGATCATACCACAGCCTGATACTGATCATACCACAGCCTGATACTGATCATACCACAGCCTGATACTGATCATACCACAGCCTGATACTGATCATACCACAGCCTGATACTGATCATACCACAGCCTGATACTGATCATACCACAGCCTGATACTGATCATACCACAGCCTGATACTGATCATACCACAGCCTGATACTGATCATACCACAGCCTGATACTGATCATACCACAGCCTGATACTGATCATACCACAGCCTGATACTGATCATACCACAGCCTGAACCTGATCATACCACAGCCTGATACTGATCATACCACAGCCTGATACTGATCATACCACAGCCTGATACTGGTCATACCACAGCCTGATACTGATCATACCACAGCCTGATACTGATCATACCACAGCCTGATACTGATCATACCACAGCCTGATACTGATCATACCACAGCCTGATACTGATCATACCACAGCCTGATACTGATCATACCACAGCCTGATACTGATCATACCACAGCCTGATACTGATCATACCACAGCCTGATACTGATCATACCACAGCCTGATACTGATCATACCACAGCCTGATACTGATCATACCACAGCCTGATACTGATCATACCACAGCCTGATACTGATCATACCACAGCCTGATACTGATCATACCACAGCCTGATACTGATCATACCACAGCCTGATACTGATCATACCACAGCCTGATACTGATCATACCACAGCCTGATACTGATCATACCACAGCCTGATACTGATCATACCACAGCCTGATACTGATCATACCACAGCCTGATACTGATCATACCACAGCCTGATACTGATCATACCACAGCCTGATACTGATCATACCACAGCCTGATACTGATCATACCACAGCCTGATACTGATCATACCACAGCCTGATACTGATCATACCACAGCCTGATACTGATCATACCACAGCCTGATACTGATCATACCACAGCCTGATACTGATCATACCACAGCCTGATACTGATCATACCACAGCCTGATACTGATCATACCACAGCCTGATACTGATCATACCACAGCCTGATACTGATCATACCACAGCCCGATACTGATCATACCACAGCCTGATACTGATCATACCACAGCCTGATACTGATCATACCACAGCCTGATACTGATCATACCACAGCCTGATACTGATCATACCACAGCCTGATACTGATCATACCACAGCCTGATACTGATCATACCACAGCCTGATACTGATCATACCACAACCTGATACTGATCATACCACAGCCTGATACTGATCATACCACAGCCTGATACTGATCATACCACAGCCTGATACTGATCATACCACAGCCCGATACTGATCATACCACAGCCCTATACTGATCATACCACAGCCTGATACTGATCATACCACAGCCTGATACTGATCATACCACAGCCTGATACTGATCATACCACAGCCTGATACTGATCATACCACAGCCTGATACTGATCATACCACAGCCTGATCATACCACAGCCTGATACTGATCATACCACAGCCTGATACTGATCATACCACAGCCTGATACTGATCATACCACAGCCTGATACTGATCATACCACAGCCTGATACTGATCATACCACAGCCTGATACTGATCATACCACAGCCTGATACTGATCATACCACAGCCTGATACTGATCATACCACAGCCTGATACTGATCATACCACAGCCTGATACTGATCATACCACAACCTGATACTGATCATACCACAGCCTGATACTGATCATACCACAACCTGATACTGATCATACCACAGCCTGATACTGGTCATACCACAGCCTGATACTGATCATACCACAGCCTGATACTGATCATACCACAGCCTGATACTGATCATACCACAGCCTGATACTGATCATACCACAGCCTGATACTGATCATACCACAGCCTGATACTGATCATACCACAGCCTGATACTGATCATACCACAGCCTGATACTGATCATACCACAGCCTGATACTGATCATACCACAGCCTGATACTGATCATACCACAGCCTGATACTGATCATACCACAGCCTGATACTGATCATACCACAGCCTGATACTGATCATACCACAGCCTGATACTGATCATACCACAGCCTGATACTGATCATACCACAGCCTGATACTGATCATACCACAGCCCGATACTGATCATACCACAGCCTGATACTGATCATACCACAGCCTGATACTGATCATACCACAGCCTGATACTGATCATACCACAGCCTGATACTGATCATACCACAGCCTGATACTGATCATACCACAGCCTGATACTGATCATACCACAGCCTGATACTGATCATACCACAGCCTGATACTGATCATACCACAGCCTGATACTGATCATACCACAGCCTGATACTGATCATACCACAGCCTGATACTGATCATACCACAGCCTGATACTGATCATACCACAGCCTGATACTGATCATACCACAGCCTGATACTGATCATACCACAGCCTGATACTGATCATACCACAGCCTGATACTGATCATACCACAGCCTGATACTGATCATACCACAGCCTGATACTGATCATACCACAGCCTGATACTGATCATACCACAGCCTGATACTGATCATACCACAGCCTGATACTGATCATACCACAGCCTGATCATACCACAGCCTGATACTGATCATACCACAGCCTGATACTGATCATACCACAGCCTGATACTGATCATACCACAGCCTGATACTGATCATACCACAGCCTGATACTGATCATACCACAGCCTGATACTGATCATACCACAGCCTGATACTGATCATACCACAGCCTGATACTGATCATACCACAGCCTGATACTGATCATACCACAGCCTGATACTGATCATACCACAGCCTGATACTGATCATACCACAGCCTGATACTGATCATACCACAGCCTGATACTGATCATACCACAGCCTGATACTGATCATACCACAGCCTGATACTGATCATACCACAGCCTGATACTGATCATACCACAGCCTGATACTGATCATACCACAGCCTGATACTGGTCATACCACAGCCTGATACTGATCATACCACAGCCTGATACTGATCATACCACAGCCTGATACTGATCATACCACAGCCTGATACTGATCATACCACAGCCTGATACTGATCATACCACAGCCTGATACTGATCATACCACAGCCTGATACTGATCATACCACAGCCTGATACTGATCATACCACAGCCTGATACTGATCATACCACAGCCTGATACTGATCATACCACAGCCTGATACTGATCATACCACAGCCTGATACTGATCATACCACAGCCTGATACTGATCATACCACAGCCTGATACTGATCATACCACAGCCTGATACTGATCATACCACAGCCTGATACTGATCATACCACAGCCTGATACTGATCATACCACAGCCTGATACTGATCATACCACAGCCTGATACTGATCATACCACAGCCTGATACTGATCATACCACAGCCTGATACTGATCATACCACAGCCTGATACTGATCATACCACAGCCTGATACTGATCATACCACAGCCTGATACTGATCATACCACAGCCTGATACTGATCATACCACAGCCTGATACTGGTCATACCACAGCCTGATACTGATCATACCACAGCCTGATACTGATCATACCACAGCCTGATACTGATCATACCACAGCCTGATACTGATCATACCACAGCCTGATACTGATCATACCACAGCCTGATACTGATCATACCACAGCCTGATACTGATCATACCACAGCATGATACTGATCATACCACAGCCTGATACTGATCATACCACAGCCTGATACTGATCATACCACAGCATGATACTGATCATACCACAGCCTGATACTGATCATACCACAGCCTGATACTGATCATACCACAGCCTGATACTGATCATACCACAGCCTGATACTGATCATACCACAGCCTGATACTGCTGTTGATTTGTGTGTAAAAAAACAATAACAACAAACACAGGACATGTTTTAATAACAGACCTTCCTGTCTTCACGATAACTGACCATCCAATGTTAAACCAAGGAGCTGAGTTACCTGGTTACCTGGCCAGTCCAATGTTAAACCAAGGAGCTGAGTGGTTACCTGGCCAATCCAATGTTAAACCAAGGAGATGAGTTACCTGGTTACCTGGCCAATCCAATGTTAAACCAAGGAGATGAGTTACCTGGTTACCTGGCCAGTCCAATGTTAAACCAAGGAGATGAGTTACCTGGTTACCTGGCCAGTCCAATGTTAAACCAAGGAGATGAGTTACCTGGTTACCTGGCCAATCCAATGTTAAACCAAGGAGATGAGTTACCTGGTTACCTGGCCAGTCCAATGTTAAACCAAGGAGATGAGTTACCTGGTTACCTGGCCAGTCCAATGTTAAACCAAGGAGATGAGTTACCTGGTTACCTGGCCAGTCCAATGTTAAACCAAGGAGATGAGTTACCTGGTTACCTGGCCAGTCCAATGTTAAACCAAGGAGATGAGTTACCTGGTTACCTGGCCAGTCCAATGTTAAACCAAGGAGCTGAGTTACCTGGTTACCTGGCTGACTGTGTGTGTAGAATCATCGGCATCATTCTAGCTTTGTGTTTTAAGACCAGTGGCAAATCATTTGTAAAGAATAGAGAAGAGTAAAGGCCCAAGGCAACTGCCCCCGAGGGTTACCCCCCCCCCCCCCCCCCCCACTACATATCTGATGTTAGAGAAGCTTCCATAGAAGAATACTCTGAGATCTACTGGATAAGTAACTCTCCAACCAACCATATGATAGCAGGTGATGTTAAACCATATATAGAAATCTTTCTGATTGAGAGGGGATCAAATACTTATTTCCCTCATTAAAATGCAAATCAATTTATACCATTTTTGACATGGGTTTTTCTGGATTTTTTTTGTTGTTATTCTGTCTCTCACTGTTCAAATAAACCTACCATTAAAATTATAGACTGATCCTTTCTTTGTCAGTGGGCAAACGTACAAAATCAGCAGGGGATCAAACACTTTTTTTCTCTGTGAACTCTCTACATACTTCAGTCAGTCTAATGACACCATTGTCAATGACTGCATGACTACTGTGTAGATAAGGCTGACAGAAAGAGGTGTAGGAGGATGTTGGAAGTTAAAAAGGGCTGTATAAATAACATTTGACGGATTGATGGAGGAGCATAACAGATCTTCCTTTTTGCTATTTTTCTACCAGTGGCTATTCTCTTCTATTTAAACTAGTAACTAACTTCTATTTAAACTAGTAACTAACTTCTATTTAAACTAGTAACTAACTTCTATTTAAACTAGTAACTAACTTCTATTTAAACTAGTAACTAACTTCTATTTAAACTAGTAACTAAGTTATTTAAACTAGTAACTAACTATTTAAACTAGTAACTAACTCTATTTAAACTAGTAACTAACTTCTATTTAAACTAGTAACTAACTTCTATTTAAACTAGTAACTAACTTATATATTTAAACTAGTAACTAACTATTTAAACTAGTAACTAACTATTTAAACCAGTAACTAACTCTATTTAAACTAGTAACTAACTTCTATTTAAACTAGTAACTAACTTCTATTTAAACTAGTAACTAATTATATTTAAACTAGTAACTAACTTCTATTTAAACTAGTAACTAACTTCTATTTAAACTAGTAACTAACTTCTATTTAAACTAGTAACTAATTATATTTAAACTAGTAACTAACTTCTATTTAAACTAGTGACTAACTTCTATTTAAACTAGTAACTAACTCTATTTAAACTAGTACCTAACTTATATTTAAACTAGTGACTAACTTCTATTTAAACTAGTAACTAACTTCAATTAAACTAGTAATTAACTTCAGTGTTTGACCGCTGTGCGGGTGATCAATCCTAAACCTGATCCCAGAACATTGGATTCACCTTTAGATCACATGACTACTTGTCTGTCAAACAAACTTCCTGAATATAACTCCCAACTCTCACTATCAGAGGGCACCCTGATTCTCTTAAAGGTATCCTAATCCAACAGTAAACTCCTATCCGTGTGGGTCTGGGGTGAGGGTCAGTCCATCTACGCGGGTGAATAGGAAATGAATTGGTAAGAACAATGGATTAAGATGTATCTAACTGGTTGTATTCATTGTGATTAAAGTAGACACAACCTAACCTGTTGGGTTTCTAGTCCTCGTGCTTTCTATTTTTCTTTCTTTCTTCTTCTCTCAGATATGTCGGCCCATATTGCACATCATCATCTGCACATCTATCACTCCAGTGTTAATTTGTTAAATTGTAATTACTTTGCCAATATTGGCCTATTTATTGCCTTACCTCCTTACTTCATTTGAAAACACTGTATATAGATTTTTCTATTGTGTTATTGACTGTACGTTTGTTTACTCCATGTGTAACTCTGTGTTGTTGTTTTTGTCGCACTGCTTTGCTTTATCTTGGCCAGGTCGCAATTGTAAATGAGAACTTGTTCTCAACTTGCCTACCTGGTTAAATAAAGTACTTGTTCTCAACTGGCCTACCTGGTTAAATAAAGGAATTGTTCTCAACTAGCCTACCTGGTTAATAAAGGAATTGTTCTCAACTAGCCTACCTGGTTAAATAAAGGAATTGTTCTCAACTAGCCTACCTGGTTAATAAAGGAATTGTTCTCAACTAGCCTACCTGGTTAAATAAAGGAATTGTTCTCAACTAGCCTACCTGGTTAATAAAGGAATTGTTCTCAACTAGCCTACCTGGTTAAATAAAGGAATTGTTCTCAACCAGCCTACCTGGTTAAATAAAGGACTTGTTCTAAGCTGGACTTCCTGGTTAAATAAAGGTGGAATAAAAATAAATAAATCCCGGAGCTACAGTCTGACTCTAGGCTCCGCCCACTGTGACGGGCAGCAAATAACGAAGAAGCTCATGTCCATCCTCAGACTCAAGTGCCACGCCCTCTTCCTGGCCTTTAAAGTGAGTCGACGGCTCTGCTATAGGCTATGACCCCCTGTCAATCAACTGTCTGTCCACTCTCTTCACGCCTACATGAAATGTGTGACCACAAACAGCCGCAGTAAACAAAGGAGAGGGACTTTAACCTCTCTGTCTGGAAGAAACCCAGATAGACACACCAGCAGATTTATGGTTAACTAGCTAACCACTAACATAGTTTACAGATGGTGTAATACCACGTAGCAGCTATGATATAGTAACGGTCGTTTCTCTATGGTTAATGTTTTCCTGGGTTTTATGAATGAATCTTTTGGGATTACATTTTTATCTCTAATGGAATCAATCATTTATTTATTTTTGTTCACCTTTATTCCAAGAGTGGACACATTCCATTTCTCTCATTAACCTTTTTACTTCTAATCACCCATACTTCCTGTGGTTTTGGGTGTTAGGTTCCATGCCTATGCCCAGAGTTTGCCCTTTGGTCAGAATGTGGGCTGAAACCACGTTTATTTCCTCAATCTGATCTGGGACATGTCAGAGCACATCAACCAGCTAGTCAGACTCTGAAACAAAGGCAAGCCTGAGTTTTTGTTACTACATAATATAGGACTCTCCATACTTCTGTCGTTTTAGCTTCCATCTCCCTTTCACCTCCTCCATCTCTTTATCCACTCAACGTCACTGTAGTCTTCATTAGCTAAATGTGCTGATGACTGTGCTGATAATTAAAGTATCATTCTCCCGGGTCCCCCTTGCCCAGGTCTGTCTTTAGGCTATGAAAGGCTCTCCACCGTGATTTCACAGTCTATGCAAACTGATCTACGGAGCTCCGTTTGCGTTGCGTTCCAAAATTTCAGCCGCGCAAATACGGATCCTTTGCGTAGAGCCTAACAGGTGTAGCCTCCAGTATGAGACAGTAGAACTAATGTACTGTTTTAATTAACTTCTCAATGCAATTCAAACACACAGTGGCTCAGTTGGTAGAACATGGTGTTTGCAACGCCAGGGTTGTGGGTTCGATTCCCACGGGGGACCAGTACGGGAATTTTTTTAATGAAATGTATGCATTCACTTACTGTAAGTCGCTCTGGATAAGATCGTCTGCTAAATGACTAAAATGTTTTTAAAAAATGCTTGCAAAAGTATTCATCCCCCTTGGTGTTTTTCCTATTTTGTTGCATTAAAACCTTTAATTTAAATGAATTTTAATTTGGATTTCATGTAATGGACATACACAAAATAGTCCAAATTGGTGAAGTGAAATGAAAAAAATTACTTGTTTCAAAAAATGTAAAATAATTAAAAATAGAAAAGGGGTGTGTGCATATGTATTCACCCCCTTTGCTATGAAGCCCTTAAAACCTTTTACAGCTAGGGGTTCCGCTAGCGCAACGTTTCGACAACATCCGCAAAAACATTTTGTTGTTTTAAATTTGAAATATTTAACTTTCATACATTCACAAGTGCAATACATCAATTTAAAGCTTAACTTCTTGTTAATCTAGCCACCGTGTCAGATTTCAAAAAGGCTTTACAGTGAAAGCAAACCATGCTATTATCTGAGGACAGCACCCTATCAAACAAACACATGACAATCATAATTCAACCTGCCAGGCGCGACACAAAACTCAGAAATAACGATGTAATTCATGCCTTACCTTTGAAGATCTTCTTCTGTTGGCACTCCAATATGTCCCATAAACATCATAAATGGTCCTTTTGTTCGATTAATTCCGTCGTTATATCCCCAAAATGTCCATTTATTTGGCGCGTTTGATTCAGAAAAACACCGGTTCCAACTCTCCCAACATGACTACAAATTATCTAATTGTCACGTTCCTCGTATTCTCCCTCATCGGAAGATATGTCGAAATCACTCGATGACCAATACGCAGCGGGTTGACTGTTCCACATCATATTTATTATAGATGGAAATGACAAAACAAAATAAACACGCAAAGGAGAAAGGTGACAGTTTCACAGGTGAAACAAAACACAGTGCAAAATACAATTACCCACCAACACACAGACAAACACACCCTACTAATATAGGACTCCCAATCAAAGGCAACTCAACACACCTGCCTTCAATTGAGAGTCCAGCACCCAACCTACCCATAGAAAACCTAACCTAGAACCTAAACCAACACTCACAACCCCACTATACCATAACCAAACATAACTCTGCCACATCCTGACCAAATATAATACAAAAATACCTAAGTATATGGTCAGGACGTGACATTACCCCCCCCCCCCCCCCTAAAGGTGCATACACTGAATGCACCAAACCAACAGAAAAAAAACAAAAAAAAAACAACACATAAGTATATGGTCAGGACGTGACACTAATAAGTTACCTGTAAACTTGGTCCAAACATTTCAAACAACTTTCCTAATAAAACTTTAGGTATTTTTTAACGTAAATAATCAATAAAATTTAAGACCGGATAAACTGTGTTCAATACCGGACGAAAACAAAGTGGAGCGAGCTTTCAGGTTGCGCGCCCCAACCACAACAGTACACTAGACTCGACCCTCGTTCTGAACAGCCGTACTTCTTCATTACTCAAAAGAAAAACATCAACCAATTTCTAAAGACTGTTGACATCCAGTGGAAGCGATAGGAACTGCAAGCAATTTCCTTAGAAATCTATATCCACATAGAAAACCCATTGAAAACACTGTCACCTCAACAACAAAATAATTCCTGGATGGTTTGTCCTCGGGGTTTCGCCTGCCAAATAAGTTCTGTTATACTCACAGACATTATTTTAACAGTTTTAGAAACTTTAGAGTGTTTTCTATCCAAACATCCAATTATACAGTGAGGGAAAAAAGTATTTGATCCCCTGCTGATTTTGCCCACTGACAAAGAAAGGATCAGTCTATAATTTTAATGGTAGGTTTATTTGAACAGTGAGAGACAGAATAACAACAACAAAAATCCAGAAAAACGCATGTCAAAAATGTTATAAATTGATTTGCATTTTAATGAGGGAAATAAGTATTTATTTCAAATATATTTTTCCCTCACTGTATGCATATCCTAGCTTCTGGGCCTGAGTAGCAGGCAGTTTACTTTGGGCACGCTTTTCATCCAAAATTCCGAATTGCTGCCCCCTATCCTAAAAAAGTTAAATAAGATCTGGTGCAACCAATTACCTTCAGAAGTCACATAATTAGTTAAATAAAGTCCACCTGTGTGCAATGTAAGTGTCACATGATCTGTCACCTGTTCTGAAAGGCCCCAGAGTCTGCAACACCGATAAGCATGGAGCACCACCAAGCAAGCGGCATCATGAAGACCTGCAAACCGGTCAGGGACAAAGTTGTGGAGAAGTACAGATCAGGGACGGGTTATTAAAAAATATCTGAAATTTTGAACATCCCACGGAGCAACATTAAATCAATTATTAAAAACTGGACAGAATTGAAGGAATGATGGATGGTGTTAAATACAGGGAAATTCTTGAGGGAAAAACTGTTTCAGTCTTCCAGAGATATGAGAGAGATATGAGACTGGGACAGAGGTTCACCTTCCAGCAGGACAATGACCCTAGGCATACTGCTAAAGCAACACTCGAGTGGTTTAGGGGAAACATTTAAATGTCTTGGAAAGGTCTAGTCAAAGCCCAGACCTCAATCCAATTGAGAATCTGTGGTGTGACTTAAAGATTACTGTACACCAGCAGAACCCAACCAACTTGAAGGAGCTGGAGCAGTTTAGCCTTGAAGAATGGGCAAAAATCCCAGTGGTTAGACGTGCCAAGCTAATAGAGACATACCTCAAGAGACTTGCAGCTGTAATTGCTGCAAAAGGTGGCTCTACAAAGTATTGACTTTGGGGGGGTGAACAGTTATGCAAGCTCAAGTTTTCAGTTTTTTTGTCTTATTTTTTGTTTGTTTGAAGATTTTGCATCTTCAAAATGGTAGGCATGTTGGGTAAATCAAATGATACAAACCCCCCAAAACATCAATTTTAATTCCAGGTTGTACGGCAACAAAATAGGAAAAATGCCAAGGGGGTGAGTACTTTCGCAAGCCACTGTATGTTTACATTGCCAAAGCAAGTAAAATGCAGTGCATTTGGAAAGTATTCAGACCCCTTGACTTTGTCCACATTTTGTTAAGTTACAGCCTTATTCTAAAATTAAATTGTTAATTTTCCTCATCAATCTAAACAGTTTTTTGTATGTGCAAATGTATATATAAAAAAACGAACATATCACATTTACATAAGTATTCAGACCGTTTAGTCAGTACTTTGTTGAAGCACATTTGGCAGCAATTAAAGCCTCAAGCCTTGTTGAGTATGCCGCTACAAGCTATTTGAAGAGTTTCTCCCATTCATCTCTGCGATCATCTCAAGCTCTGTCAGGTTGGATGGGGAGCATAGCTGCACAGTTATTCTCAGGTCGCTCCAGAGATGTTCGATCCGCTCTGGCTGGGCCACTCAAGGACATTCAGAGACTTGTCCCGAAGCCACTTCTGCGTTGTCTTGGCTGTGTGCTTAGGGTCATTGTCCTGTTGGAAGGTGAACCTTCACCCCAGTCTGAGGTCCTGAGCACCAGGTTTTCATCAAGGATCTCTCTTGTACTTTGCTCCGTTAATCTTTCCCTCGATCCTGACTAGTCTCCCAGTCCCTGCCGCTGACCCCACAGTATGATTCTGCCATCACCATGCTTCACTGTAGGGATTGTGCCAGGTTTCCTCCAGACATGATGCTTGGGACTCAGGCAAAAGGGTTCAATCTTGGTTTCATCAGACCAGAGAATCTTGTTTCTCATGATCTGAGAGTCTTTTAGGTGCCTTTTGGCAAACTTAGGAGTGGCTTCCGTCTGGCCACTCTTACCATAAAGGCCTGCATGGTGGAGTGCTGCAGAGATGGTTGTCCTTCTAGAAGGTTTTCCCATCTCCACAGAGGAACTCTGGAGCTCTGTCAGAGTGACCATCAGGTTCTTGGTCTCCTCCCTGACCAAGGCCCTTCTCCCCTGGTTGCTTAGTTTGGCCGGGCGACCAGCTCTAAGAAGAGTCTCGGTGGTTCTAAACTTCTTTCCTAGATGAGGTGTTACCTCACTGAGAAGAATCTAGTAGAAATCTATCATAGATCAGGTGTTACCTCACTGAGAAGAATCCTGTGCTGCTTTTATCTCCCACATATTGCTTTGTAGGAGCAAGGCAAAACCCTGTGATCTGGTTGATCATAGTCTATATTGTACTATGTTAATACTGTATTATTATCTACTGTACTGGAGAAGGAGATGAGACTTCCAAAGGAGTAGAACACTTGGGCTCTGGCATTGAAAAACTGAATGATTGCAAGAGATGGGCCAAAAGGAGTGGCTAATAAGTCTGGCTGTACATCTGACTGGCTGACTTACTGCAAATTGAGAAATGATGTGAATAAACTCAGCAGAAAGAAGGAGAAACTAACTGTATTATGAAGCCAAGGTCAATGATATAAAACTTTGGAGTACTTTAAATAAAATTATGGGCAGAAAGACAAATTCATCTCCATCAAAATCAAAATCAAATTTTGTCACATGCGCCGAATTAACAGGTGTAGAGCATACAGTGAAATGCTGAATTACGAGCCCTTAACCAACAAACCAGTTTTGAGAAAATACCTAAAAAAAAGTAAGAGATAAGAATAACAAATAATTAAAGAGCAGCAGTAAATAACAATAGCGGGGCTTTATACAGGGTGTTACGGTACAGAGTCAATGTGGAGGCTATATACAGGGTGTTACGGTACAGAGTCAATGTGGAGGCTATATACAAGGGGGTACCGGTACAGAGTCAATGTGGAGGCTATATACAAGGGGGTACCGGTACAGAGTCAATGTGGAGGCTATATACAGGGTGTTAGGGTACAGAGTCAATGTGGAGGCTATATACAGGGGGGTACCGGTACAGAGTCAATGTGGAGGCTATATACAGGGGGTACCGGTACAGAGTCAATGTGGAGGCTATATACAGGGTGTTACGGTACAGAGTCAATGTGGAGACTATATACAGGGGGTACCGGTACAGAGTCAATGGCGGGGGCACCGGTGTTGATGTAATTGAGGTAATTATGTACATGTAGGTAGAGTAAATAAAACGACTGTGCATAGATAATAACAGAAAGTAGCAGCAGTGTAGAAGGGGGAGGGGGGGGGCAATGCAAATAGTCTGGGTAGCCCTTTGAGTAGATGTTCAGGAGTCTTATGGTTTGGGGGTAGTAGCTGTTTAGAAGCCTCTTGGACCTAGACTTGGCGCTCTGGTACCGCATGCCATGCGGTCTATGACTAGGTTGGCTGGAGTCTTTGACAATTTTTAAGGCCTTCTCTGACACCGCCTGGTATAGAGGTGCTGGATGGCAGGACGCTTGGCCCCGGTGATACCCTCTGTAGAGCCTTGCGGTCGGAGGCTGAACAGTTGCCATACCAGGCAGTGATGCAACCCATCAGGATGCTCTCGATGGTGCAGCTGTAAAACCTTTTGAGGATCTGAGGACCCATGCCAAGTCTTTTCTGTCTCCTGAGGGGAGAATAGGTTTTGTCATGCCCTCTTCACAACTGTCTTGGTGTGCTTGGACCATGTTTGTTTGTTGGTGATGTGGACGCCAAGGAACTTGAAGCTCTCAACCTGTTCCACTACAGCCCCGTCCAATGAGAATGGGGGTGTGCTCGGTCCTCCTTTTCCTGTAGTCCACAATCATCTCCTTTGTTTTCATCACGTTGAGGGAGAGGTTGTTTTCCTTGTCTCTGACCTCTTCCCTATAGCCCTAATGGTGTTGATGTGAGTCATGACCAGCCTTTCAAAGCATTTCATGGCTACAGACGTGAGTGCTACGGTTCGGTAGTCATTTCGGCAGGTTACATTATTGTTCTTGGGCACAGGGACTATGGTGGTCTGCTTGAAACATGTTGGAAGGGAAAGTTTGAAAATGTCAGTGAAGACACTTGCCAGAGTACACGTCCTGGTAATCCGTCAAGCCCTGCGAACTTGTGAATGTTGACCTGTTTAACTTTTTAAGGTATAGGGGGCAGTATTTTCATTTTCGGATGAAAAGCGTGCCCAGAGCAAACTGCCTAATATTACTCCAGTGCTAGCCTCCCTACACTGGCTTCCTGTTAAGGCAAGGGCTGATTTCAAGGTTTTACTGCTAACCTACAAAGCATTACATGGGCTTGCTCCTACCTATTTTTCCGATTTGGTCCTGCCGTACATACCTACACGTACGCTACGGTCACAAGACGCGGGCCTCCTAATTGTTCCTAGAATTTCTAAGCAAACAGCTGGAGGCAGGGCTTTCTCCTATAGAGCTCCATTTTTATGGAATAGTCTGCCTACCCATGTGATAGACGCAGACTCAGTCTCAACCTTTAAGTCTTTACTGAAGACATATCTCTTCAGTAGGTCCTATGATTAAGTGTAGTCTGGCCCAGGGGTGTGAAGGTGAACGGAAAGGCTGGAGCAACGAACCGCTGTCTCTGCCTGGCCGGTTTCCCCTCTTTCCACTGGGATTCTCTGCCTCTACCCCTATTACGGGGGCTGAGTCACTGGCTTACTGGTGTTCTTCCATGCCGTCCCTGGGAGGGGTGCGTCACTTGAGTGGGTTGAGTCACTGACGTGGTCTTCCTGTCTGGGTTGGCGCCCCCCCTTGGGCTGTGCCGTGGCGGAGATCTTTGTGGGCTATACTCGGCCTTGTCCCGGGATGGTATGTTGGTGGTTGGAGATATCCCTCCAGTGGTGTGAAGGCTGTGCTTTGGCAAAGTGGGTGGGGTTATATCCTACTTGTTTGGCCCTGTCCGGGGGTTTCATCGGATGGGGCCACAGTGTCTCCTGACCCCTCCTGTCTCAGCCACCAGTATTTATGTTGCAGTAGTTCATGTGTCGGGGGGCTAGGGTCAGCCTGTCACATCTGGAGTATTTCTCTTGTCTTTTCCTGTGTCCTGTGTGAATTTAAATATGCTCTCTCTAATTCTCTCTTTCTCTTTCTTTCTTTCTCTCTCTCGGAGGACCTGAGCCCTAGGACCATGCCTCAGGACTACCTGGCTTGATGACTCCTTGCTGTCCCCAGTTCACCTGGCCGTGCTGCTGCTCCAGTTCCAACTGTTCTGCCTGCAGCTATGGAACCCTGACCTGTTCACCGGACGTGCTACCTGTCCCAGACCTGTTGTCCCAGACCTGCTGGAACCCTGACCTATTCACCGGACGTGCTACCTGTCCCAGACCTGCTGTTTTCAACTCTCTAGAGACAGCAGGAGCGGTAGAGACACTCTCAAAGATCGGCTATGAAAAAGCCAACTGACACTTACTCTTGTGTTACTGACTTGTTGCACCCTCGACAACTACTATGATTATTATTATTTGACAATCCTGGTCATTTATGAACATTTGTTTGGGTGTAGGGCCTGATCAGAGCCTGAAGGTATGGAGGTGCCGTTCCCTTCACAGCTCCGTAGGCAATCACCATGGTCTTGTAGCGGATGCGAGCTTCAACTGGAAGCCAGTGGAGAGAGCGGAGGAGCGGGGTGACGTGAGAGAACTTGGGAAGGTTGAACACCAGACGGGCTGCGGCGTTCTGGATGAGTTGTAGGGGTTTAATGGCACAGGCAGGGAGCCCAGCCAACAGCGAGTTGCAGTAATCCAGACGGGAGTTGACAAGTGCCTGGATTAGGACCTGCGCCGCTTCCTGTGTGAGGCAGGGTCGTACTCTGCGAATGTTGTGGAGCATGAACCTACAGGATCGGGTCACCGCCTTGATGTTAGTGGAGAACGACAGGGTGTTGTCCAGGATCACGCCAAGGTTCTTAGCACTCTGGGAGGAGGACACAAGGGAGTTGTCAACCGTGATGGCGAGATCATGGAACGGGCAGTCCTTCCCCGGGAGGAAGAGCAGCTCCGTCTTGCCGAGGTTCAGCTTGAGCTGGTGATCCGTCATCCACACTGATATGTCTGACAGACATGCAGAGATGCGATTCGCCGCCTGGTTATCAGAAGGGGGAAAGGAGAAGATTAATTGTGTGTCGTCTGCATAGCAATGATAGGAGAGACCATGTGAGGATATGACAGAGCCAAGTGACTTGGTGTATAGCGAGAATAGGAGAGGGCCTAGAACAGAGCCCTGGGGGACACCAGTGGTGAGAGCGCATGGTGCGGAGACAGATTCTCGCCACGCCACCTGGTAGGAGCGACCTGTCAGGTAGGACGCAATCCAAGCGTGGGCCGCGCCGGAGATGCCCAACTCGGAGAGGGTGGAGAGGAGGATCTGATGGTTCACAGTATCAAAAGCAGCAGATAGGTCTAGAAGTATGAGAGCAGAGGAGAGAGAGTTAGCTTTAGCAGTGCGGAGAGCCTCCGTGACACAGAGAAGAGCAGTCTCAGTTGAATGCCCAGTCTTGAAATCTGACTGATTAGGATCAAGAAGGTCATTCTGAGAGAGATAGCAGGAGAGCTGGCCAAGGACGGCACGTTCAAGAGTTTTGGAGAGAAAAGAAAGAAGGGATACTGGTCTGTAGTTGTTGACATCGGAGGGATCGAGTGTAGGTTTTTTCAGAAGGGGTGCAACTCTCGCTCTCTTGAAGACGGAAGGGACGTAGCCAGCGGTCAAGGATGAGTTGATGAGCGAGGTGAGGAAGGGGAGAAGGTCTCCGGAAATGGTCTGGAGAAGAGAGGAGGGGATAGGGTCAAGTGGGCAGGTTGTTGGGCGGCCGGCCGTCACAAGACGCGAGATTTCATCTGGAGAGAGAGGGGAGAAAGAGGTCAAAGCACAGGGTAGGGCAGTGTGAGCAGGACCAGCGGTGTCGTTTGACTTAGCAAACGAGGATCGGATATCGTCAACCTTCTTTTCAAAATGGTTGACGAAGTCATCCGCAGAGAGGGAGGAGGGGGGGGGGAGGGGAAGGAGGATTCAGGAGGGAGGAGAAGGTAGCAAAGAGCTTCCTAGGGTTAGAGGCAGATGCTTGGAATTTAGAGTGGTAGAAAGTGGCTTTAGCAGCAGAGACAGAAGAGGAGAATGTAGAGAGGAGTGAGTGAAAGGATGCCAGGTCCGCAGGGAGGCGAGTTTTCCTCCATTTCCGCTCGGCTGCCCGGAGCCCTGTTCTGTTATAATCTCCACCTGGCACAGCCAGAAGAGGACTGGCCACCCCTCATAGCCTGGTTCCTCTCTAGGTTTTTTCCTAGGTTTTGGCCTTTCTAGGGAGTTTTTCCTAGCCACCATGCTTCTACACCTGCATTACTTGCTCTTTGGGGTTTTAGGCTGGGTTTCTGTACAGCACTTTGAGATATCAGCTGATGTAAGAAGGGCTATATAAATACATTTGATTTGATTTGATTTGATTAATACTCAGCCCCAGAGTCAAATATTTGCATATTATTAGTAGATTTGGATGGAAAACACTCTGAAGTTTCTAAAACTGTTTGCATGATGTCTGTGAGTATAACAGAACTCATATGGCAGGCAAAAACCTGAGAAAAATCCAACCAGGAAGTGGGAAATCTGAGCATTGTAGTTCTTCTTTTGAATCTCTATCGAAACTACAGTGTCTGTGGGGTCACGTTGCACTTCCTAAGGCTTCCATTGGCTGTCAACAGCCTTTAGAAACATGTTTCATCCTTCTCCTGTTACTGGGCAGAAAATAGGAGATCAGTCAATGAGTGGACTGCCTGGGACCAGTGAGTTGTTTACAGCGCGGGCACGTTTGGCGCGCCGCTCCTTCTTTTTCCTCTGTAATGAATATGCTATTGTCCGGTTGGAATATTATCGACGTTTTATGTTAAAAAGACCCTAAGGATTGATTGTAAACAACGTTTGACATGTTTCTACGAACGGTAATGGAACTATTTCACTTTTCGTGTCTGGATTTACGCTCGCGCGTTATGCCTTTGGATAGTGATCTGAACGCATGAACAAAACTGAGGTATTTGGACATAAATATGGAGTATTTCAAACAAAAATAACATTTCTTATGGAAGTAGTAGTCCTGGGAGTGCATTCTGACGAAGATCAGCAAAGGTAAGAGAATATTTATAATACTAATTCAGAGTTTAGTTGACCCCAGAACTTGGCGGGTATCTGTATAGCTTGCTTTGATGGCTGAGCTATGTACTCAGAATATTGAAAAATGTGCTTTCTCTGTAAAGCTATTTTAAAATCTGACACAGCGGTTGCATTAAGGAGAAGTATATCTATAATTCTTTCAATAACTGTTGTAAATTTGATCAACGTTTATGATGAGTATTTTTGTAAATTGATGTGCTCATTCACCGGGAGTTTTGGTGGGAATACATTTTCTGAACATCACGCACCAATATAATATTTTTTTTTTTTATATAAATATGAACTTTATCGAGCAAAACATACATGTAGTGTGTAACATGAAGTCCTATGAGTGCCATCTGATGAAGATCATCAAAGGTTAGTGAATATTTTAGCTGTATTTTTGATTTTTGTGATGCATGTCCTTGCTTGGAAAATGGCTGTGTGGTTTTTCTTGTGAAGTTTATGTCCTAACATAATCAAATTTTATGCTTTCGCCGTAAAGGCTTTTTGAAATCGGACAATGTGGTTAGATTAACGAGAAGTTTATCTTTAAAATGGTGTAAAATAGTTGATTGTTTGAGAAAACGAAATTATGAGATTTTTGCTGTTTTGTATTTCGCGCCATGCTATTTCACCGGCTGTTGAATAGTGTGTCCCGCAGGTGGGACGCTAGCATCCCACGTAGCCCATAGAAGTTATTAAAGGTCTTACTCACATCGGCTGCGGAGAGCGTGATCATGCAGTCGTCCAGAACAGCTGATGCTCTCATGCATGTTTCAGTGTTACTTGCCTCAAAGCGATCATAGAAGATGGCTTATTCATCACAAAACCATTTGCCAATTATTTTAATGATTCACTTCATTGGTAAAGTGGGCAAACGAACAATGAGCCATCGTACTCATGCATAAAAAAACTAATAATGAAAGAAAAGTATTGCAAGTAAACATTTTGTAAAGTTAGTGTGGGAGATGTGGGAAAATGATTGTTTTCAATCAAAAATGCCAAACCTCCTTGCATTAAGAAAGCTACTGAGGATGGTAGCTGACTCTAAAGTCATTCCTATCTGTCAAATATTTTATCTGAGCCAAGAAGAAAGTCTTGGTCCTCAGGCCTGGAGGGAAGCGAAAATCATTCCAATACCCAAGAGTGGTGAAGTTTGCCTTTACTTGTACAGCTTGCTACCAGCTCTAAGCAAACTATTGGAAAAACATTTTATTGACCAAATGCAATGCTATTTTTCTGTGAACAAATGAACAACAGACTTTCAGCATGCTTATAGAGAAGGGCACTCAGCATGTCCTTCACTGACACAAATGACTGATGATTGGTTGAAAGAAATTGATAAAAATACGATTGTGTGAGCGAACTGATTTCTGTGCAACCTTTGATATTATTGACCATAACCTGTTGTTGAGAAAACATGTATTATGGTTTTTCAACCTCTGCCATATTGTGGATTCAGAGCTATCTATCTAATAAAACTTATTGGGTTTTCTTTAATGGAAGCTTCTCTAATGTCAAACATTTAAAGTGTGGTGTACCGCAGGGCAGCTCTCTAGGCCCTCTACTCTTTTCTATTTTTACCAATGACCTGCCACTGGCATTAAATAAAGCATGCGTGTCTATATATGCTGATGATTCAACTATATACGCATCTACATCTTATTAAGTCATTGAAACACTAAACAAAGAAGTGCTGTCTGTTTTTGTAATGGGTGGCCAGTAATAAACAAATACCTTTCTTGACCTTGCGCTGTTCTGTGAAGGGAGTAGTACATAGCATTGTACAAGATCTTCAGTTTCTTGGCAATTTCTCGCATGGAATAGCCTTCATTTCTCAGAACGAGAATAGACTGATGAGTTTCAGAAGAAAGGTCTTTGTTTCTCGCTCTTTTGACCCTTTAATCGAACCCACAAATGCTGACGCTGCAGATACTCACCTAGTCTAAAGAAGCCAGTTTTTTTTCTTCTTTAATCAGAACAACAGTATACAGCTGTTCTAACATAATTGCAAAAGGGTTTTCTAATGACCAATTAGCCTTTTAAAATGATAAACTTGGATTAGCTAACACAACGTGCCATTGGAACACAGAATGATTGTTGCTGATAATGGGCCTCTGTAGGGTCTATGTAGATATTCCATAAAAAATCAGTCGTTTCCAGCTACAATAGTCATTTACGACATTAACAATGTCTACACTGTATTTCTGATGAATTTGATGTTATTTTAATGGAGAAAAAAATCGAATTTCTTTCAAAAACAAGGACATTTCTAAATGACCCCAAACTTTTGAATGGTAATGTACATTATTACACAGAGCCATGACTGCATGGAACTCCCTTCCATCCTATATGGCGCAGATGAACAGCAAACCTGGTTTACAAAACACAAATAAAGCAACACCTCATGGCACAACACCTCCCCCTACTTGTTGTGTTTATGTACTGACATGTATATGTAACTGATGCCGTGGCGTTTGCTGTCATTACATGTTAAGACTGTTAGATTATCAAATCAATTCTCTATATGTAATTATTCCATGATTAAACTAATCACAGAACAGTAATTAACTAGGAAGTCGGGGCACCACGGGAAAATGTTGTTTATAGAGTTGCAATTTCCCGAATACATCTCTTCAGATATTTTATTATCTTATCGATTACAGTGTTCAATTAATGTGATATTACCTCATCGGTCTCATTCCTGAATGTCGCAAACCCTTGGATATCTGTACAAACTCTAGCATCATAAATCATGAATCAGTGATATGTGACCCGATTCAGGAAACTAGGCATATGACACAAGTCACGACTTCACAGGAGAGCTGTTTGTGAACCTAAACATTTTTTTAAATCAAAATGCGTGTTATGGCCTTCTCGAACATGTGAACTTTCATGTGCCTTGAGATCAAACTTGTATGCCATCAGTAAAAGCGAATAAATTGTTAAATTACGAGCCTGGTTGGTTTAGCCACAGAAAAAGTGAGCAACCTTCCCGCTAGCCATGATTGGCTGAGATAAATGAGTGGGCTGGACATGCCGCGAGATGAGTTTGGATATAGCATGCGTCTGTCTATTGGAGCTGGTCGGTATGTCTAGGTAATCGTGTCAAATGCAGATTTAAAAAAAATTGTATCGCGTAGTAAAACTGCATAAACCTAATGTCAAGTTAAAGTGTACTGTTAGCTAGCTAAAGTTATGTGTATGCTTTCCATTTTCTGGAGGACAGAGTTTTGAAGTTAGTGGAATTCGAGTATGATAGCTAAGGAGATGGAGAAAATACCCACCTGGATTACATCGTCAAACTCAGGGCAACAATGCATGGCATCAGACAGGAGACACGTCCAATCATGATGTATACTGGTAAGATAGCCTACATTTAAGATATTACACGGATATTTGACAGAAAGTAGTTTCATTTCAAGTGTACTGTTAACTAGCTGGGTCGCTAGCTAACGTTATGTGTATGATCTTTTTCTTCGTATCTCAGACACACTTGCTTGACTAGTTATAGCCGTAGAACCTGGTTGGTTAGCTACCTGCAGATTCATGCAGGGGAATAACGTTATGAGTGGTGATTATTGTACATTGTTTAGCTAGCTACCTAGCTAGCTACTGTCTTAACAAAAGACTCCACTCACAATTTTGACAAAGTATTTTCATTTCAAGTTAGTGTACTGTTAGCTAGATAGCTAACGTTAGCTGGCTGGTTCGCTAACTAACGTTACATCATGCGTTGGGGATTCATTGTTTACCAAGCTAGCTATCTAGCTACATTTCTTAACAAAAGACTCTCGTCTTAGTGTGCCAGAGCGCAGAATAACTGATTAATTTTTGATCTCTCAACACCCATTGAATATGTCCGGTGTCAGTAAACGTCGGCAACAAAGCGTAATTCAATTGTTGCCAGCAGCACAGTTACAGTCACCAATCCTCTGGATAACATGAAAACAGCCTAACCAGCTCTGCTAGGGAGAGTAAAATGGTCAGAGTGAGGTGTTCTCTCATTATGTGTCTGGAAGTAGCTAGCAAGTTAGTACAGAATGAACGGATCAACCCTTAAAGAGATGGGTGGGACTAAGGCTTAACTGAATGGGTGTAGACAAAGAAAGGCTCTCCAATAGTAGTACCAAAACCGTCTCTACTTTTATCAAATGTAAAAAAATAATAAAAATAATTCTAAGACTGAATCCAGGTGGTGAGTCACATATACAAATTGGCTTAATTATTTATTTACTAACTAACTAATCAATCACAGAATTACATTAAAACACACACAATAGTTATACATTGGTTACTGACATGATACACTGAAAAGTCCCTAGTGGACTAAACCAATATGACGGCTTGGTAGACAAAGAAAAGGAGTGGGGAGAGAGCAGGAAATTCAGAGTTGATCGCTACACTCATGAAAATGCTAATACTTTAAACATGAACAACTGCTCATTGGAAAATGTATTTCAATTTACATATTTACGAGTGTATGCATTTGTTGTCCCTCTCTGCGACCAGTCTTCGGTCCGTCTGCCGGATAGATTGTCGACAGAAAGTCTCTGGTTTGTCCACCAGAGATCCAAGTCTTTCGTAGTTGTAGCTTGTTGTAATGGATACATCAGCGTTACCATTTGGTCGTTCGACCGGTTGCGTTTACCAGACTAAAGTATTTAATAAACAGCTGCAGCCTGAATAATTGTTCTTTACTTTGTAGATTTCTTAGCTATTTCAACGTGGGAATGATCTCCATGTTCTCTGGTCTTGTTCTTTAGTAGAATTGCCAACCATTGATTGTAATATGTAGCGACAATTTCAATGTTTTCTGGTCTAATGTAAATTTTGTCGGAAGTGGGTGTAATGTCTGTGCTCACGGGGGCGTTCCGTGTAATGTCTGTGATCATGGGGGCGTTCCGTGTAATGTCTGTGATCATGGGGGCGTTCCGTGTAATGTCTGTGCTCATGGGGTCGTTCCGTGTAATATCTGTGCTCATGGGGGCGTGGCCACTGACTGATCATAAGTTACTATGAAAATTAATTCTCACTTAGAAGACATAACATCACATTGTTATCTTTCCAAAAGTATTCTTATACTTAATCATTTATTTTATACAACATTCAGATGCAAACCCCATCATTGAGAAGTGTATACAAACAAAGAAACATTAATGTGTTGTCTCCTGTCCTTCATGAGGTCACCAAATGAAACAAACTCGACATGACTGTTCCTTAAGTGTCCACAACAGCTTCAAATACAGAAATACTGTTCAATTATTCAACCTTTTGATGTCTAAGTGTCTCTCTGTTGTTCCACAGTCACATTCCAGTCTCGATACCACTGATCCCAGAAGCAGCGTATTTAACAATCACCATAAAGAGGCTCAGCTCTGTGTGAGAGAGTGTAGAGACGACCTACTGTAACCTGATCCTTCAGATCTTCACAGGAGAGTCGTGACACTGATTGATGTACACGCGCACACACACACGCGCACACACACACACACACACACACGCACACACACACGCACGCACGCACGCACAAACGCACGCACACACACACGTTAATGTTTTTAAACGTATGTAATTTGCAAAGTCTTTTCTCTGTAATGTATTTTTCGTTATGTGTCAGACCCCAGTAAGACTAGCTGTCGACGTTGGTATCCTAGTAAATAAAAAAACCCCGAATAAAATCACCTGACGAGACAGATTCTCAGGTTAGTATACCTACCACTAGTATACCTATACCACTAGTATATATATACCACTAGTATATATATACCACTAGTATATATATACCACTACCTGTGTTAGCTTCCAGTCCTACAATGTGGAGAAGAAAATGGAATATCAATGCAATCAATCTTTTTTTTAGGTTTTTTATTTTGTATACAAACAAGACAGGAAATCAATCAATCAACGAACCAATCAAACTGTAGGGCACTATGTTGTCAACTCTTCCCCTGGGTCCTTAGTGTACAACAGGAAGTAGGGCACTATGTTGTCAACTCTTCCCCTGGGTCCTTAGTGTTCAACAGGAAGTAGGGCACTATGTTGTCAACTCTTCCCTGGATCTTTAGTGCACTACTTTCTGTTGTACACTATGTTTTTCTGTCAATATACCTGGTAAAATAATTGTTATTAAACAACTCCCCCCAAGTTGGGGGGGGCTATATAATCAGAAACCTCCCCCCAAAAAATTTTGTTTTATATTTTCCCAAATTATGTTCTCAGTTTATTTTTCCCTCTTATAAATAGTTTATTAGAGAAACAATGAAAATGGATGTTCTGAGTCTATGTCAATGCCTAAAGAAAAGCAAATTTAGGTCTGAACGATGTTCTTTTGTTGTTGTGTGTGTGTGTAATTCCCCTTTAATTGAGCATCTGGCCCTTTAATTGCATCTCTAGCAAGTGAGGAATGTGCCATCACTAGTTAATTACTCCGGTCTAGTGATGGTTCTGTACTGCTGCTGCTCATTGCATGGCAAAGTTAGCAAATAACAAAGATACATTGATATACTTCCTCATTATATACTTCTACCAGGTAAGCCTACTTCACAGTTAACATTTAATTGAGAAGGTTTTGGGGAAATTATTTCTGTCAGCACACAAGACGGTTTTGATAGACAAAGGCTTGTAGCACACAGACAGACAGGGGCAATATCTGCTGGAAATTAATTGGCAGATATTGTGTTAGGCGTGGCTTTTTTTTTTTTAAAGCCAATAGTGGCTAACCCGGGGGGCGGGATAAAGTTAATGTGGCTTTGATTGGATAGTCGCTGGGAGCTTGCGGTGTCTGATACTTATGAGATTTGTTTATGGCAGTTTGCGGTGGAACACGTGAAAATTGCATGTACTTTCAGAATAGTCTGGTGAACTGTGTGCTACTGGTAGGTGGCGATCGACCTGTTGGAGACAGACTCCTGTTCTATGCTTTCCACCTTAATTTGCGTAATGTATTGGGCATCTTCAATTGTTCCAGATGACAAAAAGAAAAATGTTTAAAAAAAAAAACTAACAAAAAAATAAAAAAAATTTCATTGAAATCCTGAACTGAAGGTGAACCTGTTACTTTAGTCCATCGTTTTTTTCTATCATCTGTATTTTAGCGGAGACAGAGTTGATCGTGTCTTCTCTGAAGCCGTCGTCTTTCTGGCAGCAGCGGTTGTAGATGAATTTGAATATGGCGACTCCAGGGACAGCCAGACTGGGAATGCCAGCCAAAATAAAGATGATAAAGTAGATCCAGTCAGGATACTGACGGTCTGCCAGAGTAGGGAACTCTTCCTAGAACCAGAGAGATGAAGGAAATCAGGAAACAACAAAATAACTTATTTTATTGAATTAACTTGGTTTATCCTCAATAGTGTTTGCATTTGTTGATAATTGATTCATCTTGGATAATCCAGAATGAAAGTTTTACGTAATTAGTTTAGATTCTGGATTAAGTTCCTGGGTTAAGAGAACCGGAACGAACTCTTGAATACGGGCCGTTCTACTGCCATTGTTTGTCTATGGAGATTGCATGGCGACGGCCTCGATTTAATACACCTGTCAGCAATGGGTGTGGCTGAAATAGCCGAATCCACTAATTTGATTGGGTGTCCACATACTGCTGTATATACTGTATAATGTATCAAATTAAAAAACTCTTGACAACTTTAGAAACATTTCCAATCTAGATACTAAAGAGTTGTTGTGGGCATAAAACAAATGGTTTAAACTTCAACAAGTCAAAGTCTTTACTTAGAATAAGGGAGAAAATGCATACAAGGCAATGTCTGCATCCTCGACGGGCCCAAGTAGTGCACTACTACCCTATAGACCCTGGTCTAAAGTAGTGCACTACTACCCTATAGACCCTGGTCTAAAGTAGTGCACTACTACCCTATAGACCCTGGTCTAAAGTAGTGCACTACTACCCTATAGACCCTGGTCTAAAGTAGTGCACTACTACCCTATAGACCCTGGTCTAAAGTAGTGCACTACTACCCTATAGACCCTGGTCTAAAGTAGTGCACTACTACCCTATAGACCCTGGTCTAAAGTAGTGCACTACTACCCTATAGACCCTGGTCTAAAGTAGTGCACTACTACCCTATAGATCCTGGTCTAAAGTAGTGCACTACACAGGGAATGGGGTGCCATTTGGGATGCACTCAGTGATATCAACAACATTCATGACCTATTTCCTGTCAACAAGGCTTACCGCGTCTTGGTCCCATACGAGGTAGGTCAGCTCCCCGCTGACCTGGGTGACGAAGTAGAAGATGAAAATCACCAGCATGATGACTGGACTGACGAACCTCCAGGTCACCTGCCAGAACAGGTTGGGCTTGTGTCCAATCATGAACTCGATGTCTGCGTTAAACCTGTCGGAGTGAGCGGAAGTGAATTAACTGGGATTTCGATGTTCCAATGGCTGTTTATCAGACTGAACGTTCCCCATGATATCCAATGAAGAGGATTGTTATGACTGTGATACTGTCACGTCCTGACCAGTAAAGGGGCTGATTGTTATTGTAGTTTGGTCAGGGCGTGGCAGGAAGTGTTTGTTTAGGGTGTTTCGGGGTTGTTTGGGTTATGTTCTATGTTAGTGTATTTCTATGTTATTTCTAGTTGGTCTATTTCTATGTAGTGTTTATTAGGTTGACCTTCAATTGGAGGCAGCTGCTTCTCGTTGCCTCTGATTGAAGGTCCTATTTATAGGGGTTTGTGGGTAGTTATTTCCTGGTTTAGTGTTTGTTGCACCTGACGGGACTGTTTGGAGTCATTTGTTTTGTATACGTGTTCATTTAGTTTTTCCTTCTTCAATAAAAGAAGATGAGTATACATTTTCCCGCTGCGTTTTGGTCCACTCCTTACGACAATCGTGACAGATACATGTTCCCAAGTCTGATTTAACCCAACAGGTCTAATGAAGACCTAAGGTGTATTCAGGCGCACAACATTCACTAGGGACATGACCCCCCCCCCCCCCCACACACATCCTGAAATTGCATTTTTGTTCCCCCCCCAGTTTTACAATTGGAATGTAATAAAAGTCGAGGCAACGGTGTGCTTTAGGACCATGCCGACGCCTCCGAGAGGTCAGGAAGACTGTTTATCCGACTGGATGAAAATAAATAATAATGATTATGTCCCTCCTACTTCTAAAGTCTACTGAGGCCTTCGACCTTACAGGTGTCTAGTATGGAACACATTATCTCGTATGGAACACACGTCTAGTATGGAACACATGTCTAGTATGGAACACACGTCTAGTATGGAACACACGTCTAGTATGGAACACATTATCTAGTATGGAACACATTATCTAGTATGGAACACATTATCTAGTATGGAACACATTATCTAGTATGGAACACACGTCTAGTATGGAACACATTATCTAGTATGGAACACATTATCTAGTATGGAACACATTATCTAGTATGGAACACACGTCTAGTATGGAACACATTATCTAGTATGGAACACATTATCTAGTATGGAACACACGTCTAGTATGGAACACATTATCTAGTATGGAACACATTATCTAGTATGGAACACATTATCTAGTATGGAACACACGTCTAGTATGGAACACATTATCTAGTATGGAACACATTATCTAGTATGGAACACATTATCTAGTATGGAACACATTATCTAGTATGGAACACACGTCTAGTATGGAACACATTATCTAGTATGGAACACACGTCTAGTATGGAACACATTATCTAGTATGGAACACATTATCTAGTATGGAACACATTATCTAGTATGGAACACACGTCTAGTATGGAACACATTATCTAGTATGGAACACACGTCTAGTATGGAACACATTATCTAGTATGGAACACATTATCTAGTATGGAACACACGTCTAGTATGGAACACACGTCTAGTATGGAACACACGTCTAGTATGGAACACATAGAGTGTGCAAAACTGTCATCAAGGCAAAGGGTGGCTCCTTTCAAGAATCTAAAGTATATTTTGATTTGTTCGATACTTTTTTGGTTACTACATGATTCCATATGTGTTATTTCATAGTTTTGATGTCTTCACTATTATTCTACAATGTAGAAAATAGTAAAAAATTAAGAAAAACCCTTGAATGAGTAGGTGTGTCCAAACGTTTGACATCTACTGTACATCTCCCACATAGCTTTGACAATTAGGTATTTTCTATTCTATTCAGTTCTATATTATTTAATGGCGTTTCAGGGTTTGGACTCACCTGTCTATCCCATAGATGTAAACAACAGACACCATTTCACAGAAGGCGATGACTAGGAGGGGGATGGAGCCGGCAAAGCCGTCGAACAGAGCCAGCCAGTAGTTACCAGACCGCTGGGTGAATATGAGAGCGACGGTGAAGCAAACGATACAAGTGACACCTAAAAGAAGACAAAACAAAGACAGTTGTTAAAACGCTGACAACCAAGGTTCTTCCATGTTCAGAGGGCTACCCCCCCCCCCCCCCCCCCCCCACCCTTTAAAGGTCAACAACAAGCTTCTCAATCCCTGAACATCTAGGATGATGAAGACAATGCCTTGGTTTGAAGTCATTTTGATTTTGTCCTTCTTCTTCTAAACTGCACTATCTCAGCTTCTGTATGTCACTAACCTGTCAAGACTTCTTTGGGCCACTTGGGGAAGATGTTGAGATCCTGAAGGGGCACCACGACCCCCTCTATGTTCCCAAACATGGTGGACAGTCCAAGACAGAAGAGCATGATGAAGAACAGGATAGACCAGAGAGGAGAGACAGGCATCTTGGTGATGGCTTCTGTGAACACGATGAAGGCCAGACCAGTTCCCTCCACACCCTACAGGAAACACAGTACGTACTTAAGAAGTTCCGGTGTCCCTTAATGTGAATTATGTATCTTGGATTGGACATCGTGTAATTTCAATACCTGACTGAGAAACTGCTGTAGATCACAGGTCTTCAGGTTTAATCCCTGGATGATGTCTGGTGACGTGCTGTTGAAACCTTGGAGAACTTCCTCATAGTTGTTCACAGTGATGAAGTTCTCAGGGAGATCAAATACATTCACAAGGGTCATGATGTTACTAGGAAGAGAACACATTCACAAGGGTCATGATGTTACTATGAAGAGAACACATTCACAAGGGTCATGATGTTACTATGAAGAGAACACATTCACAAGGGTCATGATGTTACTAGGAAGAGAACACATTCACAAGGGTCATGATGTTACTAGGAAGAGAACACATTCACAAGGGTCATGATGTTACTAGGAAGAGAACACATTCACAAGGGTCATGATGTTACTAGGAAGAGAACACATTCACAAGGGTCATGATGTTACTAGGAAGAGAACACATTCACAAGGGTCATGATGTTACTATGAAGAGAACACATTCACAAGGGTCATGATGTTACTATGAAGAGAACACATTCACAAGGGTCATGATGTTACTAGGAAGAGAACACATTCACAAGGGTCATGATGTTACTAGGAAGAGAACACATTCACAAGGGTCATGATGTTACTATGAAGAGAACACATTCACAAGGGTCATGATGTTACTATGAAGAGAACACATTCACAAGGGTCATGATGTTACTAGGAAGAGAACACATTCACAAGGGTCATGATGTTACTAGGAAGAGAACACATTCACAAGGGTCATGATGTTACTATGAAGAGAACACATTCACAAGGGTCATGATGTTACTAGGAAGAGAACACATTCACAAGGGTCATGATGTTACTAGGAAGAGAACACATTCACAAGGGTCATGATGTTACTATGAAGAGAACACATTCACAAGGGTCATGATGTTACTAGGAAGAGAACACATTCACAAGGGTCATGATGTTACTAGGAAGAGAACACATTCACAAGGGTCATGATGTTACTATGAAGAGAACACATTCACAAGGGTCATGATGTTACTAGGAAGAGAACACATTCACAAGGGTCATGATGTTACTAGGAAGAGAACACATTCACAAGGGTCATGATGTTACTATGAAGAGAACACATTCGCAAGGGTCATGATGTTACTAGGAAGAGAACACATTCACAAGGGTCATGATGTTACTAGGAAGAGAACACATTCACAAGGGTCATGATGTTACTATGAAGAGAACACATTCACAAGGGTCATGATGTTACTAGGAAGAGAACACATTCACAAGGGTCATGATGTTACTAGGAAGAGAACACATTCAAGAGAACACATTCACAAGGGTCATGATGTTACTAGGAAGAGAACACATTCACAAGGGTCATGATGTTACTAGGAAGAGAACACATTCACAAGGGTCATGATGTTACTAGGAAGAGAACACATTCACAAGGGTCATGATGTTACTAGGAAGAGAACACATTCACAAGGGTCATGATGTTACTATGAAGAGAACACATTCACAAGGGTCATGATGTTACTATGAAGAGAACACATTCACAAGGGTCATGATGTTACTATGAAGAGAACACATTCACAAGGGTCATGATGTTACTATGAAGAGAACACATTCACAAGGGTCATGATGTTACTATGAAGAGAACACAATCACAAGGGTCATGATGTTACTAGGAAGAGAACACATTCACAAGGGTCATGATGTTACTATGAAGAGAACACATTCACAAGGGTCATGATGTTACTATGAAGAGAACACATTCACAAGGGTCATGATGTTACTATGAAGAGAACACAATCACAAGGGTCATGATGTTACTAGGAAGAGAACACATTCACAAGGGTCATGATGTTACTAGGAAGAGAACACATTCACAAGGGTCATGATGTTACTATGAAGAGAACACATTCACAAGGGTCATGATGTTACTAGGAAGAGAACACATTCACAAGGGTCATGATGTTACTATGAAGAGAACACATTCACAAGGGTCATGATGTTACTATGAAGAGAACACATTCACAAGGGTCATGATGTTACTAGGAAGAGAACACATTCACAAGGGCCATGATGTTACTATGAAGAGAACACATTGACAAGGGTCATGATGTTACTATGAAGAGAACACATTCACAAGGGTCATGATGTTACTATGAAGAGAACACATTCACAAGGGTCATGATGACCCCGGGGGTATTATCGGATGGGGCCACAGTGTCTTCTGATCCCTCCTGTCTCAGCCTCCAGTATTTATGCTGCAGTAGTTTATGTGTCGGGGGGCTAGGGTCAGTCTGTTACATCTGTAGTATTTCTCTTGTCTTATCCGGTGTCCTGTGTGTATTTAAATATGCTCTCTCTAATTCTCTCTTTCTCTCTTTCTGTCTTTCTCTCGGAGGACCTGAGCCCTAGGACCATGCCTCAGGACTACCTGGTATGATGACTCCTTGCTGTCCCCAGTCCACCTGGCCGTGCTGCTGCTCCAGTTTCAACTGTTCTGCCTGCGGCTATGGAACCCTGACCTGTTCACCGGACGTGCTTGTTGCACCCTCGACAACTACTATGATTATTATTATTTGACCATGCTGGTCATTTATGAACATTTTAACATTTTAACATTTTGACCATGTTCTGTTATAATATCCACCCTGCACAGCCAGAAGAGGACTGGCCACCCCTCATAGCCTGGTTCCTCTCTAGGTTTCTTCCTAGGTTTTTGGCCTTTCTAGGGAGTTTTTCCTAGGGAGTTTTTCCTAGCCACCGTGCTTCTTTCACATGCTTTGCTTGCTGTTTGGGGTTTTAGGCTGGGTTTCTGTACAGCACTTTGAGAATATCAGCTGATGTACGAAGGGCTATATAAAAATAAATTTGATTTGATTTGATTTGAAGAGAACACATTCACAAGGGTCATGATGTTACTAGGAAGAGAACACATTCACAAGGGTCATGATGTTACTATGAAGAGAACACATTCAAGAGAACACATTCACAAGGGTCATGATGTTACTATGAAGAGAACACATTCACAAGGGTCATGATGTTACTATGAAGAGAACACAATCACAAGGGTCATGATGTTACTATGAAGAGAACACATTCACAAGGGCCATGATGTTACTATGAAGAGAACACATTCACAAGGGTCATGATGTTACTAGGAAGAGAACACATTCACAAGGGTCATGATGTTACTAGGAAGAGAACACATTCACAAGGGTCATGATGTCACTAGGAAGAGAACACATTCACAAGGGTCATGATGTTACTATGAAGAGAACACATTCACAAGGGTCATGATGTTACTATGAAGAGAACACATTCACAAGGGTCATGATGTTACTAGGAAGAGAACACATTCACAAGGGTCATGATGTTACTATGAAGAGAACACATTCACAAGGGTCATGATGTTACTATGAAGAGAACACATTCACAAGGGTCATGATGTTACTATGAAGAGAACACATTCACAAGGGTCATGATGTTACTAGGAAGAGAACACATTCACAAGGGTCATGATGTTACTAGGAAGAGAACACATTCACAAGGGTCATGATGTTACTAGGAAGAGAACACATTCACAAGGGTCATGATGTCACTATGAAGAGAACACATTCACAAGGGTCATGATGTTACTATGAAGAGAACACATTCACAAGGGTCATGATGTTACTATGAAGAGAACACAATCACAAGGGTCATGATGTTACTATGAAGAGAACACATTCACAAGGGTCATGATGTTACTATGAAGAGAACACATTCACAAGGGTCATGATGTTACTATGAAGAGAACACATTCACAAGGGTCATGATGTTACTATGAAGAGAACACATTCACAAGGGTCATGATGTCACTAGGAAGAGAACACATTCAAGAGAACACATTCACAAGGGTCATGATGTTACTATGAAGAGAACACATTCACAAGGGTCATGATGTCACTATGAAGAGAACACATTCACAAGGGTCATGATGTTACTAGGAAGAGAACACATTCACAAGGGTCATGATGTTACTATGAAGAGAACACATTCACAAGGGTCATGATGTTACTATGAAGAGAACACATTCACAAGGGTCATGATGTTACTATGAAGAGAACACATTCACAAGGGTCATGATGTTACTATGAAGAGAACACATTCACAAGGGTCATGATGTTACTATGAAGAGAACACATTCACAAGGGTCATGATGTTACTAGGAAGAGAACACATTCACAAGGGTCATGATGTTACTATGAAGAGAACACAGAAAGTAAAATATCAAACTCTAATTAGAGTATCTTCCTGTAATCCCTATTTATTTATTATTTAATAAATCCAACGTTGACATATACTTGACAGTGTTGTCAACAAATATCACTTTAATCTACATAGGAATTTTATTGAAAGTCTGGATTCAACCAAGCAGGAAGTAGGAATGTACCCATCCGAGCAGTCGTCAAACTTCTCCGTTGCCCTGAAGCCTATGATGGAGTAGATGACGGTAGCAGAGTAGACGGAGGTGGCTCCATTGATGACGGAGATAATGACTGCATCCTGTTCACAGTTGTTGCTGGAGAAACAGACAATGGAAAGAAAAATGACTGAAATTAACCCGAAAGAGATGAAAAGACAAGATCCGTTTGGTATAACGTCTATGAGCATCTGTGATTTTACTCTCTGCACCGATGAGCATACGTTTTAACCTGTTGGGTCTAGGGGGCAGCATTTGCACGTCTGGATAAAAAAAATGTACCCGATTTAATCTGGTTACTAATCCTACCCAGTAACTAGAATATGCATATACTTATTATATATGGATAGAAAACACTCTAAAGTTTCCAAAACTGTTTGAATGGTGTCTGTGAGTATAACAGAACTCATTTGGCAGGCAAAACCCTGAGACATTTTCTGACAGGAAGTGGATACCTGATGTGTTGTATTGACTTTAAACCTATCCCATTGAAAAACACAGGGGTTTAGGAATATTTTGGCACTTCCTATTGCTTCCACTAGATGTCACCAGCCTTTACAAAGTGTTTTGAGTCTTCTGGAGGGAGATCTGACCGAACAAGAGCCATGGAACGGTGATGTCCCATTAGACACCTGGCGCGCTAGTTCATGTTGGGTACCCTCGTTCCAATACGTTATAAAAGAGTATGCATTCGTCCACCTTGAATATTATTCATGTTCTGGTTAAAAAAGGCCCTAATGATTTATGCTATACAACGTTTGACATGTTTGAACGAACGGAAATATATTTTTTCCCCTCGTTCATGACGAGAAGTCCGGCTGGCTTACATCATGTGCTAACGAGACGGAGATTTTTGGACATAAATGATGAGCTTTTTTGAACAAAACTACATTCGTTATGGACCTGTGATACCTGGAAGTGACATCTGATGAAGAGAATCAAAGGTAATGGATTATTTACATAGTATTTTCGATTTTAGATCTCCCCAACATGACGTCTAGTCTGTATCGCAACGCGTATTTTTCTGGGCGCAGTGCTCAGATTATTGCAAAGTGTGATTTCCCAGTAAGGTTATTTTTAAATCTGGCAAGTTGATTGCGTTCAAGAGATGTAAATCTATAATTCTTTAAATGACAATATAATATTTTACCAATGTTTTCTAATTTTAATTATTTAATTTCTGACGCTGACTTGACTGCCGGTTATTGGAGGGAAACGATTTCCTCAACATCAATGCCATAGTAAAACGCTGTTTTTGGATATAAATATGAACTTGATAGAACTAAAAATGCATGCATTGTCTAACATAATGTCCTAGGAGTGTCATCTGATGGAGATTGTAAAAGGTTAGTGCATCATTTTAGCTGGTTTTATGGTTTTGGTGACCCTGTCTTTGAATTGACAAAACATTACACACAACTCTTGTAAATGTACTGTCCTAACATACTCTAAATTTATGCTTTCGCCGTAAAACCTTTTTGAAATCGTAAAACGTGGTTAGATTAAGGAGATGTTTATCTTTCAAATGGTGTAACATAGTTGTATTTTTGAAAAATTTGAATTTTGACATTTATTTGGATTCAAATTTGCCGCTCTTGAAATGCACCTGCTGTTGATGGAGTGCACCACGGGTGGCACGCTAGCGTCCCACCTAGCCCCAAGAGGTTTTAATAAGGAGTTGCTTATGCTTACTGCACAGAGTTGTAGCTGGAGAAGGAGATGAGACCTCCGAAGGCCAAGGAGAAAGAGTAGAACACCTGCGCACCTGCATCCAGCCAGGTAGACGGGTTCATCAACTCATTTACCTGGAGAAATAGAAAACAGTCAGACACAAAGAAATCAGCCATTTTGTGTTGATTTTAGTGTCACGACAACGTTAGCACATACGGTTAATTGCTTACGTCTGGTGTGAAGAGGAACTTGATTCCATCCAGAGAACCTTTCAGAGTCAGTCCTCTGATCAGGAAGATGGTGAGGACCAAGTAGGGCAGAGTGGATGTTATGTACACAGCCTGACGAGAAAGAGAGAGATTCTGAAACTGTTACATAAACTGAATCCAGAACCACTTATGAATGGAGAGAGAGAGCGACAGAGAGACAGAGACATGGAGGGAGAGAGAGAGAGAGAGAGACCGAGACAGAGAGAGACAGAAAGAGGGAGAGAGAGACAGAGAGAGAGAGAGAGAGAGACAGAGAGTGAGACAAAGACAAAGACAGAGACAGAGACAGAGACAGAGACAGAGAGACAGAGACATGGAGGGAGAGAGAGAGAGAGAGAGACCGAGACAGAGAGAGACAGAAAGAGGGAGAGAGAGAGAGAGAGAGAGAGAGAGAGAGACAGAGAGAGAGAGAGAGACAGAGAGAGAGACAGAGAGAGAGAGACAGAGACATCAGCAATAAGACAACTGGCACCATTCCCAAGACAGGCCATTATTTTTACTGAAATTTGACCTCCCTCATAAACGGGGAGAGAGTGAATCTGAGCTGGTACCTTGCCAGTAGTCTCAATCCCCCTGATACAGCAGACATAGAGTAAAGTCCAGGCAGACACCAGGGCTAGCACCATCCACCACTGAAGGCCTCCAGATAAATCTATGGCCGTAGAGGTGTTCAGTGTCTCTCTGTACCAGAAGTAATCCACTGAGGAGCTCCGTGCGCATTCTGACACCAGACCTGCAGGGGCCGATATTCAAACTGTTTAAAGGCCGATCTGGATCTAAAATGATAACAGCTAAGATGAAAATGAGATAGAAGTTGGGTCGGTCTGAATTCTCAATGTTTGACTAGCTAGCGATCAACTGCCAATGTATTCAGCATGATTCAGCATGATTCAGCATGATTCAGCGTGATACAGAATGACACACTGTGATTCAGAATGGAAAAAGCATGATTCAGCATGATTCAACATGATTCAACATGATTCAACATAGACGAGACGAGTCAAAAACACCTCAAAAGTTATAGCTATATATATCATATATATATATATATATATATATATATATATATATATATATATATATATATATATTCATATAGTTATATGCTAGTTGCTAGCTATCTGACCATCTTAAATAATTACACACAGACTTCTGCTGATCCTGCTTGCTATCATGCTGGTATTAGGCTAGCTAGCTAAGTTTAGATATACATTTTTGGGGGTCCAGGTTTTGATGGTACTGTAGTGAATTCACAGGGGGGGTTTCCCTGACCGGGACTCGAACCCGGATCAAGCGACTTTACGCCAAGAGGTCTGAACATATTGGCGAGGTAGCTAGGTAACCGAGGTAGCTAGGTAACTGAGGTAGCTCAGTAACCGTGGTAGCTCGGTAACCGAGGTAGATAGGTAACCGAGGTAGATAGGTAACCGAGGTAGCTAGGTAACCGAGGTAGATAGGTAACCGAGGTAGATAGGTAACCGTGGTAGCTAGGTAACCGGGGTAGCTCGGTAACCGAGGTAGATAGGTAACCGGGGTAGATAGGTAACCGGGGTAGCTCGGTAACCGGGGTAGCTCGGTAACCGAGGTAGCTACGTTTTGAGTTAAGGTCGAATACCAATACCAACTGTTACTCATGAAGGAAATACTGTACCTGTCTTGTTTGCATTGAGGGGACACTGACTCCAAGGCAAGGGGTCCTGGAAGGAGTTGAAGAGGTACCACATGATCCAGGCCATGATGGTGTTGTAGTACATCCCAACCAGGAATGATACCAACATGGAGGCAATACCTGTTTCAGAACAAATTCCATTTACATTTCCCTGTACATTCCAGTGAATTATAAGCATATTCAAGTTTCTTCAAATATGCTATGTCCAAGTATATACAGTATGTAGAGTACCAGTCAAAAGTTTGGACACATACTCATTCAAGGTATTTTTTATTTAATTTAATTTTTTACTGTTTTCTACATTGTAGAATAGAATACATCAAAACTACGGAATAACACATATGGAATCATGTAGTAACCAAAGAAGTGCTAAACAAATCAAAATATATTTTATATTTGAGATTCTTCAAAGTAGCCACCCTTTGCCTTGATGACAGCTTTGCACACTCTTGGCATTCTCTCAACCAGCTTCATGGGGAATGCTTTTCCACATATGCACATATGCTGAGCACTTGATGGCTGCTTTTCCTTCACTCTGCGGTCCAACTCATCCCAAACCATCTCAATTGGGTGGAGGTCAGGTGATTGTGGAGGCCAGATCATCTGATGCAGCACTCCATCACTAATAATGGGCTGTCGTTTCTCTTTGCTTATTTGAGCTGTTCTTGCCATAATATGGACTTGGTCTTTTACCATATAGGGCTATCTTCTGTATACCACACCTACCTTTTCACCACACAACTGATTGGCTCAAAGCATTAAGAAGGAAAGAAATTCTACAAATGAAATTCTACAACTTTGCACAGCTGTTAATTTAAATGCATTCCAGGTGACTACCTCATTCAGTTGGTTGAGAGAATGCCAAGAGAGTGCAAAGTTGTCAAAAGGCAAAGGGTGGCTACTTTGAAAAATCTCAAATATAAAATATATTTTAATTTGTTTAACACTTCTTTGGTTACTACATGATTCCATACGTGTTATTTCATAGTTTGGATGTCTTCACTATTATTCTACAATATAGAAAATAGTAAAAATATAGCAAAAACTCTTGAATGAGTAGCTGTTTCCAAACTTTTGACTGGTACTGCATGTTTAAGTGTGCTATACACAATACATAATATTGCAAAACATAAAAACGTATAGCTACTTATAACCATATTCCTGAAGCCACAAGGGTTTTGTCAGACATGATCACATGATCACAGGAATTCCACACAGATACCGTAATCAGGAATGGACTGTCACCCACCAATGCCAGTGAGGTAAGGGTTGACAGAGCCCCACACTCCCACACTGCCGCTCCTGAGGCGCTGTCCGATAGCAAACTCCAGGTGCAGCAGTGGAATCCCCTCCAGAACCAGCAAGATCAGGAATGGGATCATAAACGCTCCTGGGAACACAAGATTGGAATTGGAATCTCTGTTGGTTGTTTTGATCAGTTGACATATCGACAATACTCCACTGAACACATCTCCAGTATTGCAACAGTAGCAGTTGTATTATTGTGTTATTAAAACATTTACAATTACATTTAAAAGTGTTAGTGTTGCAGATTTTCAGATAATACAATTTTAAATTAACTCTCTAGTGAAAAATCCCTCTTTTAAAAGCTCATATTCTGTTATCTCTTATATATTATTACCCAAATAATGTGGTTGACTCGTCCTACATTTGACATTTTAGTTATTTAGTAGACGCTCTAATCCAGAGCAACTAGGGTTAAGTGCCTTGTCCAAGGGCACATGAACAGATGTTTAACCTTGTTGGCCCGGGGAGTCAAACCAGCAACCCTTTCAGTTACCGACCCACCGCTAGGCTACCTGCCACCCTATACTCATATTTGTGGCAAAGCTCAAAAACCCCACCTCAAACTTTCTATTTCCTAATATGATGTCATACTCCTGAGGAGGATGAGCTGGCCAATCAGAAGTCTAGAGGAGGATAAGCTGGCCAATCAGAAGTCTAGAGGAGGATAAACTGGCCAATCGGCGGTCTATTTTTTTTTTAGGACCGGTGTACGCCCACACCATTCCAACACAGAAAACCTTATTTTTAACGTACTTAATTACCATGTTTTTGTAACTATTTAACTACTATTGTAAGTAATTATAGGTCATATTTAATAGAAATCTGGAATCATTGGACAGTTACTTTAAAGTGTTATTAACATGTTGAAGGGGTTTCTCTGTGTTAAAATACCCATTAGACAGTTTGAAAACGTTTTTAACAAGTTGAGAACGATTACAACATTTGTTTTGTTTACTTGTTAAGATTTCATACCACGACTAGCAATCCTCTCAAATACTGTACATTTATTGGGTTTTGAGGAATCCAAAATGAAATTTACGACCGTCCCCTATCAGTCGTAATCATCTAAAGTAAACTTTACTTTCACCCATACCACAAAACAAATGGCCAGTCACTCGTTATTCCATCAGACAACTAATAACATAATCAATATAGTACTCTGCTATCTCTGTATGTGCAGATAAATTATCCTACTAATTGTATACAGTGTATTCCACCTTCCTAATGTTGATATTTTTTTTTTTGCCCTCAAAACAGACTCAAGTCGTCTGGTCATGGACTCTATAAGGTGTCGAAAGCGTTCCACAGGGATGATGGCCCATGTCCTTTTGGGTGGTGGACCATTCTTGATACACACGGGAAAATGTTGAGCGTGAAAAACCCAGCAGCGTTGCAGTTCTTGACACACTAAAAACTGGTGCGCCTGGCACCTGAAACCATACTCCGTTCAAAGGCACTTAAATGTGTTGCCTTGCCCATTCACCCTCTGAATGGCACACGTCCACAATCCATGTCTCAATTGTCTCAAGGCTTAAAAATCCTTCTTTATCATGTCTTCTCCCCTTCATCTACACTGATTGAAGTGGATTTAACAAGTGACATCAATAAGGGATCATTGCTTTCATCTGGATTCACCTGGTCAGGGCATGTCATTGAAAGAGCAGGTGTTCCTAATGTTTTGTAATCTCACTGTAGTTTGTAGTTTTCCCTGTTTAATTTCTACTGTGGAAAAAATGCGTAAATCAAAATCCTTTTCATTAATTTTTACATACAATCAAACCTCCTCCCCTCTTTCTCCCCTACCTCCTCCATGGCTCTGACACAGGTAAGGGAACCTCCACACGTTCCCCAGCCCCACACAGAAGCCCACACAGGTCAGCATGTACTGGGTCTTGTTGTCCCATTTGGGCCTGTCCCCAGCCTCCTCCTTCTCCATCCTCTCCAGCTCCTTATGAGACGGGATCCGGTCATCCAAACCCGGGTTGGGCAGCTTGGGGAACCTCATGGCAACCGGCTGGATAGTGAAGTCTTCCTCCACCCAATAAAGGTACAGTTCTCCGTCTCTCTCTCTCTCTCTCTCTCTCTCTCTCTCTCTCTCTCTCTCTCTAGTTTTCTCTCTCTTTCTCTTTCAGCTGCTGGCTTTATTGTTCACCCAGAAAGGGTCTCAGGATGGTTGTAGACAACAAAAGGAACTGAATGTCCTCTCTATTGTCAGCTGGTTGACTGTTGCGTGTGCCCTGCCTACTTCGTGTGGCCTTTACCCTCTAAATGTCTTCTTTCAAGGGGGGACTGTCACAGCACTTCTGCTGAACTTTGGTTTCACAGTGGCTTCAGTTATCTGAGGATTCTTCTGAGCCAGTGAGATATTATATATCTAGTCAGCAGGTTGTTGCAGCTAAAAGGTCAGCCATCTTTATAATGGTTAAAAACATCATGTGAAGAGTAGTCTCGTAATTGGCAATTTTTTTTCTCCCAGAAGGTATTGAGGGTCTACATCCAAAATGGCAGCCTATTCCTTATTAGAACGCGCTAGAACAATAGAATGCGCTAGAACAATAGAACGCGCTAGAACAATAGAACGCGCTAGAACAATAGAACGCGCTAGAACAATAGGAACGCGCTAGAACAATAGAACGCGCTAGAACAATAGAACGCAATAGAACGCGCTAGAACAATAGAACGCGCTAGAACAATAGAACGCGCTAGAACAATAGGAACGCGCTAGAACAATAGAACGCGCTAGAACAATAGAACGCGCTAGAACAATAGGAACGCGCTAGAACAATAGAACGCGCTAGAACAATAGAACGCGCTAGAACAATAGAACGCGCTAGAACAATAGAAAGCGCTAGAACAATAGAACGCGCTAGAACAATAGAAAGCGCTAGAACAATAGGAACGCGCTAGAACAATAGAACGCGCTAGAACAATAGAACGCGCTAGAACAATAGGAACGCGCTAGAACAATAGAACGCGCTAGAACAATAGAACGCGCTAGAACAATAGAAAGCGCTAGAACAATAGGAACGCAGAAAGGAATGTTGTCTAGTTCACTCGTGACTGAAAGGTCACTGATGCAGTATTGTTTTCCTCCTCTCATTTACCAACATGTTGACACATCCTTCCCATCAACACTTATCTTTTCATGTACATAGTAAAGATACAGTAACGGAGTGGCAAATGTGGACTAATTAAACATGTTCTATTTACACGATCTGTACAGTCTACTTCTAGTTTAAAGGTCCCCTGACTGTCATTTTGTTTCCCATGTAAAATAGCCTTTTGAGTAACTAAAATATCACCTATAATATTTTTTTGGAGGGGTGGGTGGGGTCGATAGAAATGCTGAACATTTTTGAAAAAGTAAATTTTCTCTCAGGACTAACTACCAGGAAGTTTGAAAAGACAGGCTGAGTGGGCGGGGAGTTTATATTCATGAGCTCGTCTTGACTGACAGCTCTTTGAAAACGTCTATGTCAAGAAACTTGGATGCAGTGAGCAGTTTTGCAGTGAAATCATCTCAACCTAATTTGGTGAAACACAAATCAACTCAAACAACATTGAAATTGCATCAATGATGTCAATTTTTTTAATATATTTTTTATATACGTCTCCCAACTGCCATGTCTCTTGTGATGCGGTTCACAGCAGCACTGACAGATGTGTTTACATGACAACTGTGTCAGAGTTTTGCCCCCCCCCCCCCCTTTTGTTTCATGCTGGCTGAAGACCTAGCTAGCCAGTAACTAGCTAACACCAAGACATAAAGACCTAGCTAGCCAGTAACTAGCTAACACCAGACGGATGAAGACCTAGCTAGCCAGTAACTAGCTAACACCAGACAGATGAAGACCTAGCTAGCCAGTAACTAGCTAACACCAAGACATAAAGACCTAGTTAGCCAGTAACTAGCTAATACCAGACAGATGAAGACCTAGCTAGCCAGTAACTAGCTAATACCAGACATAAAGACCTAGCTAGCCAGTAACTAGCTAACACGAGACATAAAGACTTAGCTAGCCAGTAACTAGCTAACACCAGACATAAAGACCTAGCTAGCCAGTAACTAGCTAACACCAGACATAAAGACCTAGCTAGCCAGTAACTAGCTAACACCAGACAGATGAAGACCTAGCTAGCCAGTAACTGGCTAACACCAGACATAAAGACCTAGCTAGCCAGTAACTAGCTAACACCATACAGATGAAGACCTAGCTAGCCAGTAACTAGCTAACACCAGACGGATGAAGAGCTAGCTAGCCAGCTAACACCAGACGGATGAAGACCTAGCTAGCCAGTAACTAGCTAACACCAGACATAAAGACCTAGCTAGCCAGTAACTAGCTAACACCAGACCGATGAAGACCTAGCTAGCCAGCTAACACCAGATAGATGAAGACCTAGCTAGCCAGTAACTAGCTAACACCAGACAGATGAAGACCTAGCTAGCCAGTAACTAGCTAACACCAGACGGATGAAGACCTAGCTAGCCAGCTAACACCAGACGGATGAAGACCTAGCTAGCCAGCTAACACCAGACGGATGAAGACCTAGCTAGCCTGCTAACACCAGACAGATGAAGACCTAGCTAGCCAGTAACTAGCAAACACCAGACAGATGAAGACCTAGCTAGCCAGTAACTAGCTAACACCAGACATAAAGACCTAGCTAGCCAGTAACTAGCTAACACCAGAAATAAAGACCTAGCTAGCCAGTAACTAGCTAACACCAGACAGATGAAGACCTAGCTAGCCAGTAACTAGCTAACACCTGACAGATGAAAGGGGAAAGATATATAAGTAGCTTTGCTATAGATTAATAGTGTAAACGTTTTATTATCTTTGCTGACACCCTACAGTAAAATGTTGGCACCAGTAGAGTAGCTATCTAGCAATATAAACCACACCCTTCTAGAAACACGCCATGAAAAACATAATTTTGAGTGTTCATGACCTTTAACATAAATTAATCTGTACAGTCTAGTTGTGCTCGTGACTGAAAGCCCACTGATGCCATATGTTCCATACTCTATATGACTTAATATAGTCCATTATATGAATGTATAGATCGTATGAAAAAGGCTGTTATTAGAAGGAGAGAAGGAAACCAATAGAAAAGTAGTTTGGTGAAAACTCCCATACGACTTGAGTTGGACAATAAAAGGTTGAGTTTGGAAGGTTGTTACACCTGAGATATATTTGCTCAATTCACTAAAACCAATAAATGTAAATCAATAACCTCTTGATAAAGTTTAATCCTTCTGCCTATTGTTTATTGAAGAATATAGAGTTTATCCAAAATCAATTAATCAAGTGAGAATGTAATCCACTGGACACACTACGTCATTTCAACGTGAAGAATTGGGTAATATTTGGTAGATTCGTTGATCAATGAGATTCCAACTGATTTTCAACCAATCAAAATAAAAGACAGCCAAAAGTTGGTTGAATTCCCAACAAAATTTCAATGAGAAGATCAATGTCAGATTTTTGGATTAGTTGTCACCTAAATGTGTTATCAACTGTGCTTTAAAAAATAGTTAATCTGTCGCAGCCGGCCGCGACCGGGAGGCCCTGTGGGGCGGCGAACAATTGGCCCAGCGTCGTCCGGGTTAGGGGAGGGTTCGGCCGGCAGGGATGTTCTTGTCTCATCGCGCACTAGCGACTCCTGTGGCGGGCCGGGCGCAGTGCAGGCTGACACGGTCGCCAGGTGTACGGTGTTTCCTCCGACACATTGGTGCGGCTGGTTTCCGGGTTAAGCGGGTGTTGTGTCAAGAAGCAGTGCGGCTTGGTTGGGTCTTGTTTTGGAGGACGCCTGGCTCTCGACCTTCACCTCTCCCGAGTCCCTACGGGAGTTGCAGCGATGGGACAAGACTGTAACTACCAATTGGATACAACGAAATTGGAGAGAAAAAAGGGGGTAAAATAAAAATATATAAAAATAAATATAATATAGTTAAAAGCACACTAAAGTTCAAATGGGAATACAATGTCAGCTATTTAGTTCATTTCTACAACAACTTAATGTTTTATCACTGTGCTTCATCTAACAGCACAACTACATCACCTGGATTGCAGTTAGTTGAGATTACATTATAGTACATTACAGTTGAGATTACATTAAAGTACATTACAGTTGAGATTACATTATAGTACATTACAGTTGAGATTACATTAGAGTACATTACAGTTGAGATTACATTAAAGTACATGGTGAAAGTAATTAGTGTCGTTTGAGATTCTAGATTAGTGTAGCAATTGTGTAGATTTCCACAGACCTGTGACCTTGAACGCTTTCTATGATTACATAAGAAGACATTTATAATTACAGTAACCTCTAAATGTGATCATGGATGTGTTACTCATTTTAAGGTTGATTTAAAAACCTGTAATATTAGGTTTGGAAAATAACTTTAACATTAATGTCTTACAAAAGTAATATTTAATTGTTTGTTTGACAACACAACCAAAATATAAACATTTAAACATGTAGACGTCATTGTAAATAAGAATTTGTTCTTAACTGACTTGCCAAGTTAATAAATAAAGGTGAGAGAGAGAAAGAGAGAGAAACAGATGGATTTGGATGGGGGGAGTTTTTCTATTATGCCGACATGGACTCTTAAGGGGTTAACTTATCGAGATGTGAATCAAACATATGTATTATTACCTCTTATATTCCATTTGAAATCAACCAAACCTCGAAACCCCTACGCCTACATATGTATTGTCTATTTTTAGTTGAATCCTGGCTCTGAATTTAATACTTATCTGTTGATGACTTCTGAAATGCTTTATAGGCCTAAATAGCATCATTGATCATACAGTATATGATTGATAAAGTATAGTTACTTTTCCTTGGCTCTGTTGAACCTTTGGAATGACTTTGATAGCACCAGTAAATCTATTATGCGGAGATTTCGCAACAATCATTCTCACGATAGCACATTGGAAATAGTCAGAGACACATATCAAAGCTAAGCAGGGCTGGGCTTGGTTAATAAAACCCTGGATGGGATACTGGAGGGATAGCTGTTAAAACCCTGGATGGGATACTGGAGGGATAGCTGTTAAAACCCTGGATGGGATACTGGAGGGATAGCTGTTAAAACCCTGGATGGGATACTGGAGGGATAGCTGTTAAAACCCTGGATGGGATACTGGAGGGTTAAAACCCTGGAGGGATACTGGAGGGATAGCTGTTAAAACCCTGGATGGGATACTGGAGGGTTAAAACCCTGGAGGGATACTGGAGGGATAAAACCCTGGATGGGATACTGGAGGGATAAAACCCTGGATGGGATACTGGAGGGATAGCTGTTAAACCCTGGAGGGATAGCTGTTAAACCCCTGGATGGGATACTGGAGGGATAGCTGTTAAAACCCTGGAGGGATAGCTGTTAAAACCCTGGAGGGATAGCTGTTAAACCCTGGAGGGATAGCTGTTAAACCCTGGAGGGATAGCTGTTAAACCCTGGAGGGATAGCTGTTAAACCCTGGAGGGATAGCTGTTAAACCCTGGATGGGATACTGGAGGGATAGCTGTTAAACCCTGGAGGGATAGCTGTTAGAACCAATGGATGGGATACTAGAGGGATAGCTGTAGATAAATCAACTCTCTAGTAGGAGGTGATTCCCAGCCAATTGTATTCTTATAGTTAATATATTATGTTGAAGATCTGACGTTGTTTCAAAGGTACAAATTCAACATGTTTTACACAAGGTTTGTCGGTGTTGAAAATTGGTTACCGTGATTTTGATAATCCTGTGTTTGAAATTTTACCCCCAAAACAACAGTTTATATTGATGACTTTTTCCAAATCCACTTTATTTTCCATGCAGATTCCACATCACAATACGTTAAACAAAATAGATTGAAACAATATTGATTTAACCAGTTTGTACCCAGTGAGAAGCCTTGTCCTGAGAACAGAACCACTCATGGAATCAGTGACCTGGACCAAAACAAATGGTTCAAATCAAATTTTTATTGGCTTTGGGTTTGGTACAAAGTGCTCAAAACCCTCCTCTCATTTACCAACACGGTGACACATCTTTCCCATCAACGCTTATCTTAACTATCAGTGCAAGACGTTACATGAACACGGTGACACATCTTTCCCATCAACGCTTATCTTAACTATCAGTGCAAGACGTTACATGAACACGGTGACACATCTTTCCCATCAACGCTTATCTTAACTATCAGTGCAAGACGTTACATGAACACGGTGACACATCTTTCCCATCAACGCTTATCTTAACTATCAGTGCAAGACGTTACATGAACACGGTGACACATCTTTCCCATCAACGCTTATCTTAACTATCAGTGCAAGACGTTACATGAACATGGTGAAGATACTCTGAGCAGCACATTAATAAAACACTGGCCAAAGGTGAACTAATTCATCAATGTCCCAAATGTCACCCCATGTCCTACATAGTACCGAACTTTTTACCTTGGCCCATAAGGTTCTGTTTGGGATGCAACCGGTTTGAACTGATAGTGTAGAAAATGTTTTCCCTGTTTTGTTATGGAGTATAGGCCTCCCTTTGATTCACTGTACGTCTTATCAGTGTTCTCCTCTGATACAATTATTGACCCAGGCACTGTTGCAAATATACTGTTTTATTGACTTGTAGTTGTAATATCTGGCAATAGCACCCTTTGAAGACAGTTTTATTAATAATGTCATCAAAGCTATTTGATTGTATGTAAAATATTGTACATTTCTATATCCCTGAAATGACATTTTATAGTATTTGAGTAAATCTCTAATCTCTAAATCCTCAAACAGAGAAAGCCAAAGCGACAGTGAAACCTTAGGTTCATTCCTCTAAAGACCCATCATCCTCTGGTTGGTCAGGTTCATTCCTCTAAAGACCCATCATCCTCTGGTTGGTCATTCCTCTAAAGACCCGTCATCCTCTGATTGGTCATTCCTCTAAAGACCCATCATCCTCTGGTTGGTCATTCCTCTAAAGACCCATCATCCTCTGGTTGGTCAGGTTCATTCCTCTAAAGACCCGTCATCCTCTGGTTGGTCATTCCTCTAAAGACCCGTCATCCTCTGGTTGGTCAGGTTCATTCCTCTAAAGACCCGTCATCCTCTGGTTGGTCATTCCTCTAAAGACCCATCATCCTCTGGTTGGTCAGGTTCATTCCTCTAAAGACCCATCATCCTCTGGTTGGTCATTCCTCTAAAGACCCATCATCCTCTGGTTGGTCATTCCTCTAAAGACCCATCATCCTCTGGTTGGTCAGGTTCATTCCTCTAAAGACCCGTCATCCTCTGGTTGGTCAGGTTCATTCCTCTAAAGACCCGTCATCCTCTGGTTGGTCAGGTTCATTCCTCTAAAGACCCGTCATCCTCTGGTTGGTCATTCCTCTAAAGACCCATCATCCTCTGGTTGGTCAGGGTCATTCCTCTAAAGACCCATCATCCTCTGGTTGGTCAGGTTCATTCCTCTAAAGACCCATCATCCTCTGGTTGGTCAGGTTCATTCCTCTAAAGACCTGTCATCCTCTGGTTGGTCATTCCTCTAAAGACCCATCATCCTCTGGTTGGTCATTCCTCTAAAGACCCATCATCCTCTGGTTGGTCAGGTTCATTCCTCTAAAGACCCGTCATCCTCTGGTTGGTCAGGTTCATTCCTCTAAAGACCCGTCATCCTCTGGTTGGTCAGGTTCATTCCTCTAAAGACCTGTCATCCTCTGGTTGGTCAGGTTCATTCCTCTAAAGACCCATCATCCTCTGGTTGGTCAGGTTCATTCCTCTAAAGACCCGTCATCCTCTGGTTGGTCAGGTTCATTCCTCTAAAGACCCATCATCCTCTGGTTGGTCAGGTTCATTCCTCTAAAGACCCGTCATCCTCTGGTTGGTCAGGTTCATTCCTCTAAAGACCCGTCATCCTCTGGTTGGTCATTCCTCTAAAGACCCGTCATCCTCTGGTTGGTCATTCCTCTAAAGACCCCTCATCCTCTGGTTGGTCAGGTTCATTCCTCTAAAGACCCGTCATCCTCTGGTTGGTCAGGTTCATTCCTCTAAAGACCCATCATCCTCTGGTTGGTCATTCCTCTAAAGACCCGTCATCCTCTGGTTGGTCATTCCTCTAAAGACCCGTCATCCTCTGATTGGTCATTCCTCTAAAGACCCATCATCCTCTGGTTGGTCATTCCTCTAAAGACCCGTCATCCTCTGGTTGGTCAGGTTCATTCCTCTAAAGACCCGTCATCCTCTGGTTGGTCAGGTTCATTCCTCTAAAGACCCGTCATCCTCTGGTTGGTCATTCCTCTAAAGACCCGTCATCCTCTGGTTGGTCAGGTTCATTCCTCTAAAGACCCGTCATCCTCTGGTTGGTCAGGTTCATTCCTCTAAAGACCCGTCATCCTCTGGTTGGTCAGGTTCATTCCTCTAAAGACCCATCATCCTCTGGTTGGTCAGGTTCATTCCTCTAAAGACCCGTCATCCTCTGGTTGGTCATTCCTCTAAAGACCCGTCATCCTCTGGTTGGTCATTCCTCTAAAGACCCATCATCCTCTGGTTGGTCAGGTTCATTCCTCTAAAGACCCATCATCCTCTGGTTGGTCATTCCTCTAAAGACCCATCATCCTCTGGTTGGTCAGGTTCATTCCTCTAAAGACCCGTCATCCTCTGATTGGTCAGGTTCATTCCTCTAAAGACCCGTCATCCTCTGGTTGGTCAGGTTCATTCCTCTAAAGACCCATCATCCTCTGGTTGGTCATTCCTCTAAAGACCCATCATCCTCTGGTTGGTCATTCCTCTAAAGACCCATCATCCTCTGGTTGGTCAGGTTCATTCCTCTAAAGACCCATCATCCTCTGGTTGGTCATTCCTCTAAAGACCCATCATCCTCTGGTTGGTCAGGTTCATTCCTCTAAAGACCCATCATCCTCTGGTTGGTCAGGTTCATTCCTCTAAAGACCCGTCATCCTCTGGTTGGTCATTCCTCTAAAGACCCATCATCCTCTGGTTGGTCAGGTTCATTCCTCTAAAGACCCGTCATCCTCTGGTTGGTCAGGTTCATTCCTCTAAAGACCCATCATCCTCTGGTTGGTCATTCCTCTAAAGACCCATCATCCTCTGGTTGGTCAGGTTCATTCCTCTAAAGACCCGTCATCCTCTGGTTGGTCATTCCTCTAAAGACCCGTCATCCTCTGGTTGGTCAGGTTCATTCCTCTAAAGACCCGTCATCCTCTGGTTGGTCAGGTTCATTCCTCTAAAGACCCATCATCCTCTGGTTGGTCATTCCTCTAAAGACCCGTCATCCTCTGATTGGTCAGGTTCATTCCTCTAAAGACCCATCATCCTCTGGTTGGTCAGGTTCATTCCTCTAAAGACCCATCATCCTCTGGTTGGTCAGGTTCATTCCTCTAAAGACCCGTCATCCTCTGGTTGGTCAGGTTCATTCCTCTAAAGACCCATCATCCTCTGGTTGGTCAGGTTCATTCCTCTAAAGACCTGTCATCCTCTGGTTGGTCATTCCTCTAAAGACCCGTCATCCTCTGATTGGTCATTCCTCTAAAGACCCATCATCCTCTGGTTGGTCAGGTTCATTCCTCTAAAGACCCATCATCCTCTGGTTGGTCAGGTTCATTCCTCTAAAGACCCGTCATCCTCTGATTGGTCAGGTTCATTCCTCTAAAGACCCGTCATCCTCTGGTTGGTCAGGTTCATTCCTCTAAAGACCCATCATCCTCTGGTTGGTCATTCCTCTAAAGACCCATCATCCTCTGGTTGGTCAGGTTCATTCCTCTAAAGACCCATCATCCTCTGGTTGGTCAGGTTCATTCCTCTAAAGACCCGTCATCCTCTGGTTGGTCATTCCTCTAAAGACCCGTCATCCTCTGATTGGTCAGGTTCATTCCTCTAAAGACCCGTCATCCTCTGGTTGGTCATTCCTCTAAAGACCCATCATCCTCTGGTTGGTTAGGTTCATTCCTCTAAAGACCCGTCATCCTCTGGTTGGTCATTCCTCTAAAGACCCATCATCCTCTGGTTGGTCAGGTTCATTCCTCTAAAGACCCGTCATCCTCTGGTTGGTCATTCCTCTAAAGACCCATCATCCTCTGGTTGGTCAGGGTCATTCCTCTAAAGACCCATCATCCTCTGGTTGGTCAGGTTCATTCCTCTAAAGACCCGTCATCCTCTGGTTGGTCAGGTTCATTCCTCTAAAGACCCATCATCCTCTGGTTGGTCATTCCTCTAAAGACCCATCATCCTCTGGTTGGTCAGGTTCATTCCTCTAAAGACCCGTCATCCTGTGATTGGTCATTCCTCTAAAGACCCATCATCCTCTGATTGGTCAGGTTCATTCCTCTAAAGACCCGTCATCCTCTGGTTGGTCAGGTTCAAAGTAACCTACAGTTGGCTAGACATTTGTAAAGGTTGTGTCCCAAATGGCACCCAATTTCCTACATCAGGGCTATTCAACTAGCGGCCCGAGGGCCAGATCCAGCCCGTTTTAAATTTATACTGGCCCTTTGATCAATTCTTAACATTAATAAAATATCTGCCACAAAAAAAAATTGGCTACAAAATCAGATTTTCAGTTACAAAATGACTGTTTCTAGAATTTTTTTGCGATATCTAGCACCGATGTGGCATATTGATTATTTTTTCTTTATATGAATTTGGCTTTAGAGTTTGAACAGTGTAAGTTACTAAATATTATGCCCCCATTCATGAAAGCTTTGACTCACTTTGTGTTATTTATAGATTGTAAGGACCGACGACTGGACAGGAGAAGCAGGTACGGGGAATCAAAATATTTATTCAGGAACAGACATAGAACGCGACAGGAACAGCGTCAGCACACAGGTAAACCAGGACATATGACAAACAATCCAGAAGCAGAGAATAGAGCTAGGAAACAGATACACATAGGGAAGGAAATTACACAAGTAATTGAGTCCACGTGAGTCCAATGAGCGCTGATGTGCGTGACAGTGGGGAAGGCAGGTGTGCATACTGAAGGTGGCATGAGTGCGTAATGCTGGGGAGTTTGGCGCCCTCGAGAGCCAGAGGGAGGAAGAGCAGGAGCAGGCGTGACATTGATATCATTTTCAGATGATTTTAAAATCACCTATTTACTTTTGAAGAAGCTTTTAAATAGTTGTTTGAATAAAACAAAGATAATGGTGAGAGAGCGTTGAGCTGATCAGATTTTTTTGGTTGCACCTTGACTCAAGTTGGTTGCCCGCCCTCCACTTCTTTCCTAATTACTTTTAACAACATTACATTTTAAGAAAAGTGATTTATTGGTGGTAGTGCGTTGCTTTTTTACACAGTAAAATTATTATTATTATTCTCGAAGAATAATCACAAGTGAAAATGATATATAATTATGTTTGGGTCAAATCAAGGCTAGTCCTGACGGAACAAAATCTGAACCAAACATCTATGATTGGTTCAAATTTGGTCTGAACTAGAACCAAACAAAAACGTACGTGGACGTGGAAATCAAGGCTGGTCCGGACAGGACCAGAAAAACATGTCCAAAAGGAGTCAGAACCGGTACTTTCTGAGGTATAGCCTACAGCAGGGAGGGGAAACTCCAGTCCTCGGGGGCCGGAGTTGTGTACCAGAGTGGGGAAGTCAGCCTGCAGACACAGAGATGTCCATGAGAAGATGCATGCTACACATTGGTAGTGGATGAGGGGAGGTTTTCCCCCCTTTACAGCGCTGTGACAACTTGAATGGTGCTATATAAATGCTGTCTAAATGCCATCAATTATTCCTACTAATATCTTGGGGGGGGGGGAGTACTGACTATATGAGACAGTCAGTTAGTTCCCTTTGGCTCCTGTTTCAATGCAGGGGTGGCGTAGTCTAGCACCACCTAGTGCTCAGTTACACAATAAAATAAAATAACTGGGCCCATATTCATTAAGTGTCTCAGAGTAGGAGTGCAGATCTAGGATCAGGTCCCCCCGTCTGTCTGTCCGTCCGTCCGTGTTCTCCTGTTCATTGTAATCTAAAAGGTAAAACTGATCATTGATCAGCACTCGTACTCTGAAACGCTTCATCAATATGGCCCCCTGATTTTTAAACGGAGAGGAGGAACATTACCAACCTTGTATTCCAGGCGGTATAGGTGACGTTGGAGCTGACTTTGGTGACGAAGATGAAGACGAAGATTACTAAGATGATTTAAAAGGGCTGACGAACCTCCAGGTCCTGATCCTGATCTCCAATTAGAGGCAGCTGGTCCTCGTTGCCTCTGATTGGAGATCATATTTAAGTAGGGTTTTTTTTCTTCCTGGGTTTTTGTGGGTAGTTGTTTTCCGTTTTGTCTGTAGTAACTGACGGAACTGTTTGGTCGTTTTGTTGTTTTCTGTTTTAAGTGTTTTCATTAAAGGAAATATGAGCACTTCACACGCTGCGCCTTGGTCCCCTTTAGACGACCCTCGTTACACTGAGCGAATATCAGGGCAACAATGAATGACGCCAAACAGACAATACCTGAAACAGAAGACACAAACGATTTATTTTTTCAAGGAACATTTGACCAGTGGTCTTCATCTTTAATCCTGAAGAGCTACAGGAAGGGCAGGCATTTGTTCCGGCCCAGCACTAAGCTCTCCGTGACAGGAGTTGGAGATCTCTGCATTGGAAATGTATATTGCACCATGCGTCCTATGATACTGGTCTCAATTGATTCAAGTCAAGGTATTTACCAGTGATCGCCTCCTTAGGCCACATTTTAGGGAAGATGTTGAGATCCTGAAGGGGCACCACTGTGCTTTTTATGTTCCCAAACATGGTGGACAGTCCCAGACAGAAGAACAGGATGGACCAGAGAGAAGAGACAGGCGTCTTGGTGATGGCTTCTGTGAACACGATGAAGGCCAGACCAGTTCCCTCCACACCCTTTTTCTTAAGACAATGACTCACCATCAGGGGAAACATAACTAAAACCAGATTCATCGGTAAAGAGTTTGGGAAACTATTCTCCATGTTGGCACCAAATGTTCCATGACCAACATGGCGCCAATTGAAATGGGCAAAAGGCTTCTGATGCCTTGTGACCATACATCACTGAGGAAAGTTTGCCATTTCAATAACTTGACTGAGGAAAGTTTGCCATTTCAATAACTTGACTGAGGAAAGTTTGCCATTTCAATAACTTGACTGAGGAAAGTTTGCCATTTCAATAACTTGACTGAGGAAAGTTTGCCATTTCAATAACTTGACTGAGGAAAGTTTGCCATTTCAATAACTTGACTGAGGAAAGTTTGCCATTTCAATAACTTGACTGAGGAAAGTTTGCCATTTCAATAACTTGACTGAGGAAAGTTTGCCATTTCAATAACTTGACTGAGGAAAGTTTGCCATTTCAATAACTTGACTGAGGAAAGTTTGCCATTTCAATAACTTGACTGAGGAAAGTTTGCCATTTCAATAACTTGACTGAGGAAAGTTTGCCATTTCAATAACTTGACTGAGGAAAGTTTGCCATTTCAATAACTTGACTGAGGAAAGTTTGCAAGTCGCAGGTCTTGAAGTTCAGACTCTGAATGATCTATGGGAAGGTGCCATTTTAGATTCTGTGGGGATTCTTCTTCTTCTGTGATTTTGCCTTTTGGGAAGGCTGAAAGGATTCAGCAAGGCCAAGATGTTTCTGTATGGGACAACACACAGAGCCTGTAAGGTTGAGATGGTGGTAGGTCGACTACGAACGGTTTTTCATGTTTAACTATTTACTCAAGAATCTTGAAAATACAAAACAACAGTACCCATAACCACAATGATACCCATAAACCCCAAGGCCGCTACGTGCTAGGATTTGGTAGCAAGGTACAGTGTGGAATATCAAGACAAGCAAAACAGAATAACGACATGATCGTTGTTTTGAGACAGTTCTGTCCATCCATTCAGTGCCGGTTTCCCGGACACAGAAAACCTAGTCCTGGCCTAAAAAGCTTTTAAATGTAACCTTTATTTATCTAGGCAAGTCAGTTAAGAACAAATTCTTATTTACAATGACTTTTTGGTTACTGGCTCAACGCTCTAACCACTAGGCTACCCGCGCTAACCACCAGGCTACATCGTCCAACTAAATGCTTAGCTGCGGGTTCCTTCTCAACAATAAGAAATGATGAAAGAGAAGAATAGGAACATAAAGTAAATGGCTCAGTAGAATAGAATAAACATTTTAGCATCAGTATAATACAGGAAGTCACAATTTATAGTCTAATATTTACATGTGTATTGGGGAAGGGGAGGATGGGAGCAAGTGTATAACGGAGCAGTATAATAGGAGTCTGGTAGCAACAGTTGTGATGTGTGTCTGTAGCGTGTGTTTGTGTGTGTGTGTGTGTGTGGTTGTGTGTGTGTGTGTGTGTGTGTGTGTGTGTGTGTGTGTGTGTGTGTGTGTGTGTGTGTGTGTGTGTTAGTGTTTGAGGAGAGTGCACAATTTTGAACATGAAAAGTTATTAATAAACAAATTAGGCACATTTGGGCAGTCTTGATACAACATTTTGAACAGATATGCAATGGTTCATTGGATCAGTCTAAACCTTTGCACATACACTGCTGCCATCTAGTAACCAAAATTTGAATTGTGCCTGGGCTGGAATAATACATTATGGCCTTTCTCTTGCATTTCAAAGATGATGGTACAAACAAAACATTTTTTCCTTTGTATTGTTTCTTTTACCAGATCAAATGTGTCATATTCTCCTACATTCATTTCACATTTCATTTGTCTTTCCTTTCAAATGGTATCAAGAATATGCATATCCTTGCTTCAGGGCCTGAGCTACAGGAAGTTAGATTTGGGTATGTCATTTTAGGCAGGAAATTTAAGAAAAAAACTTGTGAGATCGTATTATACAAATTGTCATTCCTTTTAAATTTGTGGACATTGACTATTCCAAGCTTAAGTAGGCCTTTAGCGAATCTGTTGTTATCATGTTTTATCACTTAACTTATCTCTATGTCCTCCTCCCATGTACACATTCTTCACAAACCTTACCCTACATTATTCCATCTCTCTTACATTCTCCACGTGCAGTCAACTCACTATTAGTATACATCTTTATACATACGTACTCCGTTGAAGTGCACTGGAGTTCACCAATCCAAATTCCTTGAGATCCATTTCTCTGTGTCTCCTCTGTGTTCAGACCTGGAATGATTTCGCAACATTTATCAGGAGGCTTTTGATCTATTTCCGAATTTATTTTATTTGACCTGTTATTTGTCCGGCTGAAAGAGCTGTCGGACGCTGAGGGGAAGGGGTTATGTTGGTTTGATAGAGATGTCTGATGTTGTCCGCTCTCTCTCATTCTCTCTCAATGAACCTGCCTCCACTTTTCTGTTTTTAGTGTTTTCCCGGGAACAAAGGCATTGTAAAACAATGAATGATTGTGTCTTTATTGGAGGACATGCCATGCTGTAGCTAGAGGAGTATGTTAGAGGGACACTGGGATGAAAGCTAATGTAGCTAAATAATCTGTTTCAAAGTGTCGGTCTGGTTGAGATGTTCCGGTGGTAAATATTTGAAAGTGTTTACTTCCAGTCAGACCATTGAGGACAGCGACAGTGGCTGCGTCCCAAATGGGCACCATATTCCCTATATAGAAGCACTACCGGTGGCTCTATGGCTCCCGAGTGGCGCAGCGGTCTTCATCTCAGTGCTAGAGACGTCACTACAGACCCTGGTTCGATTCCAGGCTGTATCACAACCAGGCCGTGACTGGGAGTCCCATAGGGCGGTGCACAATTGGCCCAGCGTCGTTCGGGTTAGGGTTCGGTCGGGGTAGGTCGTCATTGTGAATAGGAATTTGTTCTTAACTGACTTGCCAAGCTAAATAAAGGTTACATAAAAAATATGGGCCCTATTCAAAAGTAGTGTGATAATGGTTGTTTTCACTTAGTTAGACCACATTACAGTGTGATAATGGTTGTTTTCAAGGTAGTAAGCCTACGCTCTATGTAGAAATACTGTACGTAGACAATGGAATTCAATCAAACCGACCACTCCAATGTTTCAGCCTGGTCTCATAGACTACACGTAACATAGTAAATGCAAATCCGGTACAAGTTTAGCATTTTAGCTAATTAACAACTTTCCAACCATTTACTACTTTTTAGCTACTTTGCAACTTCTTGGCATGTTAGCTAACCTTTCCCCTAAATCTAACGTTAACTATTTAACCTAACTCCAAACCCTAACCTTAACACCTAGCATTGCTAATGTTAGCCACCTAGCTAACATTAGCAACCTAGCTAACATTAGCATTAGCCACCAAGCTAACATTAGCGTTAGCCACCCATCATTCAGGGCAGCTCCTTGGGTGCTGTCAAGGAGTTACATTAGAAGTGCCCATCCAAGAAGGCTCAAGGTTATTGGCCACAGATAAAATGACGTCAAATCACATTATATCTACAGTAGCTTTGATTGGACTGATCATGTCAAAATCTTAGCTAGCAGTCATCATCATGAATCAAGTCGACAATCTACTGGTAAATCATTTTCAATCCTTGTCATATGAAGAGAAATAATTAGGTAAGACACATTTTAGTTTCCCTACATTAAAATCACCGGCGACTCGATGTGCATTTTCTTGTTTACTTATCGCTCCATACAGCTCGTTTTTACGGCAGGCTTAGTGCCAGCATCCATTTGTGGTGATAATTAGACAGCTATGAAAAATATAGATAAAAACTCTCTTGGCAAATAGCATGGTCTGCAGTTTATCATGAGGTATTATAACTCAGGCGAGCAAAACCTAGAGACTTCCTTAACATCAGAGATCTCGCACCAGCTGTTGTTAAACAAATAGACACAAACCTCCTTCCTTATTAACCTTAACCTGAAGGTCTTGACGATGCATGGCAAAACCAGCTAGATGTATATTATTCATGTCGTTGTTCATCCACGACTCAGAGAAACATAGAATATTACAGTTCTTCAGGTCCAGTTGATAGGATAATCTTGAACAGAGCTCATCCAGTTTATTCTCCAGTGATTGTATGTTTGCCAATAGGAGGGTAGAGGCGATTTATTTACTCATCGATGTAGTCTCGTCAGGGATTAGGCCCTGGAAATTGATGCATATAAAATATCTTAAGTGTTTCCCTTCAAAAACGTATTTGGGATCGGTGTCCCGTCCACGGAACGGTTGAGCTAACGTAGGCTAATGCGATTAGCATGAGGTTGTAAGTAACAAGAAAATTTCCCCATGACATAGACATATGGCAGAAATATTGGCAGAAAGCTTAAATTCTTGTTAATTGAACTGCCCTGTCCAATTTACAGTAGCTATTACAGTGAAAGAATACCATGCTAATACCCTCGACATTCTAGCCGAAGTCCAGCGCGCTATCGACTGTGCCGCAAAAGCATGCTCGAGCGGCAGAGTCGATATCCACGCCTATAAACCCAGGGTTGTTGAACTATTGTTTGAGGAGAGTGCATAGTTTTGAACATGAAAAGATTTTGAACAATAAAGAGATCATATTTATTTTGGAAAGTCACAAAATAGAACATCTACATTCAAGACAGGAGAAACAAATTGATTCAGAAGATAATAAAACATGTTATTTTAGTTTTTTTCTCACCTTGTTTCTATTACTTTCTAGCATGTCAAGCTAACTGACAAGAGTAGCTAGCTAGCTAGACAGCTAGCATTTTAGCCATGGATTGTGCACCTTGTATTGTTTAGCTACATAGCTAGCTGATTTTTTCCCTTTGAAACCAGGGCAGAAGAAAGCAACATTCACCTCCACAAATGCTGTTTACATTGATATCCATACTGAATGCTGTTTACATTTATATCAATACTGAATGCTGTTTACATTGACATCCATACTGAATGCTGTTTACATTGATATCCATACTGAATGCTGTTTACATTGATATACACACTGAATGCTGTTTACATTGATATCCATACTGAATGCTGTTTACATTGATATCCATTCTGAATGCTGTTTACATTGATATCCATACTGAATGCTGTTTACATTGATATCCATACTGAATGCTGTTTACATTGATATCCATACGGAATGCTGTTTACATTGATATCCATACTGAATGCTGTTTACATTGATATCCATACTGAATGCTGTTTACATTGATATCCATTCTGAATGCTGTTTACATTGATATCCATACTGAATGCTGTTTACATTGCTATCCATACTGAATGCTGTTTACATTGATATCCATACTGAATGCTGTTTACATTGATATCCATACTGAATGCTGTTTACATTTATATCCATACTGAATGCTGTTTACATTGATATCCATTCTGAATGCTGTTTACATTGATATCCATACTGAATGCTGTTTACATTGATATCCATACTGAATGCTGTTTACATTGATATCCATACTGAATGCTGTTTACATTGATATCCATACTGAATGCTGTTTACATTTATATCCATACTGAATGCTGTTTACATTGATATCCATACTGAATGCTGTTTACATTGATATCCATACTGAATGCTGTTTACATTGATATCCATACTGAATGCTGTTTACATTTATATCCATACTGAATGCTGTTTACATTGATATCCATACTGAATGCTGTTTACATTGATATCCATACTGAATGCTGTTTACATTGATATCCATACTGAATGCTGTTTACATTGATATCCATACTGAATGCTGTTTACATTGATATCCATTCTGAATGCTGTTTACATTGATATCCATTCTGAATGCTGTTTACATTGATATCCATACTGAATGCTGTTTACATTGATATCCATACTGAATGCTGTTTACATTGATATCCATACTGAATGCTGTTTACATTGATATCCATACTGAATGCTGTTTACATTGATATCCATACTGAATGCTGTTTACATTGATATCCATTCTGAATGCTGTTTACATTGATATCCATACTGAATGCTGTTTACATTGATATCCATACTGAATGCTGTTTACATTGATATCCATACTGAATGCTGTTTACATTGATATCCATACTGAATGCTGTTTACATTTATATCCATACTGAATGCTGTTTACATTGATATCCATTCTGAATGCTGTTTACATTGATATCCATACTGAATGCTGTTTACATTGATATCCATACTGAATGCTGTTTACATTGATATCCATACTGAATGCTGTTTACATTGATATCCATTCTGAATGCTGTTTACATTGATATCCATACTGAATGCTGTTTACATTGATATCCATACTGAATGCTGTTTACATTGATATCCATACTGAATGAAGCAGTTAAGGGACGAACATTTTTCATTTAATTTAAGGGGGAAATTTGCCTTAAAATGTTTTTGTGCAACTGTTAAGAAAACTTTAACTTAAGATGTTTTATGTAACCGGGTCTTGGTCTGGGATGAGTAGTACATTTACAGCTGCCGACTCCTTGAAGTAGAAATCTTCAAACAATTCGAGGTTAGTGATCGTTGTTCTGATGTCCAGCAGCTGTTTATGGTCATACGAAATGATGGCGGTAATATTATGTACAACAAAAGTTGAGATTAGTTTAAAAAAAAAACACACACACACACGAAATAGCAGAATTGGTCAGGAACCCGTAAGATGGCAGCTATCCATCTCCGCAGCGCCATCCTGGATACCCCTCAGCCCAGGTTTAATATATTTGCAGTACTTAGTTAACAACATACCTTCTCACACTTCTTGAAAGCTGTAACCATCTTCCTTTTGAAGGGCCTTAGCGTCAACGTAAATAGACTACCTCATTGTCGGTTAGAGCGGATTAGAGCAGTGCACTTCTTCCGTTCTGGTGCATGATTAACAGTTTACCAGAAGAGGTCGCAATTTGCTTTGAAATCAGACGTAGTCCTCACTGTTACGTTAATGCCAGAGGAGAGGAGGGGGGTCGCAGGGGGATGGATTTGCCCTCTCTCTAGACGACACACCGGCTGTCCCATACAGACTAAGCTCTCTCTCTCTCTCTCTCTCTCTCTCAATTCAATTCACTATCCTTCGCTCTCAACTCAATTACAATATAAGGGGCTTTAAATATGTTTTCATTGCCAAAGCAAGTGAAATAGATAATAAACAAAAGTGAAATAAACAATACAAAAATTAACAGTAAACATTACATATTTCACATCTCATATTATGTGTACACTGTTGTAATGATGTGCAAATAGTACAAAATAGAGTACAAAATAGAAAATAAACAAACATATGGATTGAATTTACAATGGTGTTTGTTCTTCACTGGTTGACCTTTTCTCTCTCTCTCTCTCTCTCTCTCTCTCTCTCTCTCTCTCTCTCTAACTCTCTCTCTCTCTCTCTCTCTCTCTCTCTCTCTCTCTCTCTCTCTCTCTCTCTCTCTCTCTCTCCAGCACCTTGCCTGCCTCTCGTGTCATTGGCCACCTGCTGTGAGCCAGCAGCGACTCCGCAGTGACACGGTACCAAGGCAGAGTAACAGGACAAATCGGTTCTCCCTATAGGCGCACTAACCAACCAGCGAACCGAAACAGTTTCTCATACCGGTCCAATCAGACTTCACGAGAAGTCACCCACACGAAGTCTGTTTATAGTAGCCCACCCAACCAGAGAGCTGATCGAACTTGGCAACCTGCTGTTGTTGTTGTTGTTGTGTTGTTACAAGGCAAGCAGGAGAGACAGTGCTCCTTGCTAGGCGACGGGTCTTATCGTTAACCTCGGTTAGTTACCCCACCCTCATCGGAGGAGCCTCTTGGATGGATACATCATGGCTACGTTTGTCTGCAGGGTCCAGTTCTTAGACGATACCGATCCATTCAACAGCACCAATTTCCCGGAGCCGACCAGACCGCCACACTACACGTTCCGAGAGGATATCCCGCTTATCAATCAGATAGCAGGAGTCCACCGGCTACTTAGAGCCCCGCATAAGGTTTGTCATGTTTTCATTTTGCCACACCTATTTTATTCTGGATTAATGCATTTCAATGTTGTTTTTTTGTTTATTCATATATATATAAACTTGGCAATGTCGTAGTCAGTCACAAACTTTATCTGGTGGGCTATTTTTTTTAAAAGATCAACCGCGAACGCAGTTTGATTTTGCAGACAGGCGAGTATATTTGGTAGGCTACAACACATTTAAACACCGATGTCAAAGACACTCAAAAGTATTTGTTTGTCTTTATTTGTCTCTCTCTCTCTCTCTCTCTCTCTCTCTCTCTCTCTCTCTCTCTCTCTCGGTTTAGTTCTCTCCACGTATCTCACCACTGCAGCATATTTAGCTGCAGACAGTGGTTAATCGTATTCCTGCATGACTAGTTGCCCGGTGGGTTTTCTATTCGTGTGTCTCAGCGACAGGTGGGCGCGAGGCTTTAGTTTCGTTCAGCCAGCCCGATATATCCGGATGAACGCGCGCTCAGACCCCATTCATTAATAAAAATTACTGAATAACGTTGACGGTCACTGGTGTGGAGTCGGTGTCTAAAACACTCATATAGGTGTTTGAGATTATGCAAGCCCTTGCTTCTCTCTCACACACACACACACACACACACACACACACACACACACACACACACACACACACACACACACACACACACACACACACACACACACACACACACACACAGGGAGAGAGAGGGACATGTCACACCACACATGTCCAATACATCAGAGTGGTTTTCCAGAAGTAATTCCACAGTGAGGCCATCTTTAAAAGCCACAAAACAAACGTCATATGTCCCTGAGAGAACACACTGACATCCTGATTACCTACTGTAGTCTGCACACGGACACATGGAGTATGCATTGACTTGTTGTTTGTATTTGTAGCGTTTTTTTTATTTTTAATTGAGTTATTAAGAAATCAGGCTTCCAGTCGTGGGAATCCATTTTGAATAGTAAGTCATACGCTCTTAGAAGTGCTGTCTAGAACCTGAAGGTGTTCTTTATGTAACAGTGTAGCTTCCGTCCCTCTCCTCGCCCCAACCTGGGCTCGAACCAGGGACCCTCTGCACACATCGACAACAGCCACCCCACCGAAGCATCGTTACCCATCCCGCCACAAAAGCCGCGGCCCTTTGCAGAGCAAAGGGGAACAACTACTTCAAGGTCTCAGAGCGAGTGACGTCACCTGACTTGAAACGCTATTAGCGCGCACCACCGCTAACTAGCTAAGCCATTTCACATCGGTTACACTCAGCTGTTTGCATAGGAGAACCCCTTTTTGAATAACTATTTTGAGTTCCAGGTAGAACCCTTTTCAGTTCCATGTAGAACCATTTCCACAGAGGGTCTATCAGGAACCAAAAAGGTTCTCCTAGGGGACAGCTGAAGAACCCTTTTTGGAACCCTTTCTCTGAGAATGTAGAGTTCCATAGGGCTCTGGTCTAAAGTAGTGCACTACTACCCTATAGACCCTGGTCTAAAGTAGTGCACTACTACCCTATAGACCCTGGTCTAAAGTAGTGCACTACTACCCTATAGACCCTGGTCTAAAGTAGTGCACTACTACCCTATAGACCCTGGTCTAAAGTAGTGCACTACTACCCTATAGACCCTGGTCTAAAGTAGTGCACTACTACCCTATAGATCCTGGTCTAAAGTAGTGCACTACTACCCTATAGACCCTGGTCTAAAGTAGTGTACTACTACCCTATAGACCCTGGTCTAAAGTAGTGCACTACTACCCTATAGGTCCTGGTCTAAAGAAGTGCACTAGTACCCTATAGACCCTGGTCTAAAGTAGTGCACTACTACCCTATAACCCTGGTCTAATGTAGTGCACTACTACCCTATAGACCCTGGTCTAAAGTAGTGCACTACTACCCTATAGACCCTGGTCTAAAGTAGTGCACTACTACCCTATAGACCATGGTCTAAAGTAGTGCACTACTACCCTATAGACCCTGGTCTAAAGTAGTGCACTACTACCCTATAGACCCTGGTCTAAAGTAGTGCACTACTACCCTATAGACCCTGGTCTAAAGTAGTGCACTACTACCCTATAGACCCTGGTCTAAAGTAGTGCACTACTACCCTATAGACCCTGGTCTAAAGTAGTGCACTATGGAATAGGGTGCCATTTAGGATGAAGACATAGTAGGCTAAATGATACATCACAATGTGATTATAATAATATAGTCAGTCTGGTTAGGGACCATCACATCAGGTTATAAACTGTCTGGTTAGGGACCATCACATCAGGTTATAAACTGTCTGGTTAGGGACCATCACATCAGGTTATAAACTGTCTGGTTAGGGACCATCACATCAGGTTATAAACTGTCTGGTTAGGGACCATCACATCGGGTTATAAACTGTGGTTAGGGCCCATCACAGCAGGTTATAAACTGTCTGGTTAGGGACCATCACATCAGGTTATAAACTGTCTGGTTAGGGACCATCACATCAGGTTATAAACTGTCTGGTTAGGGACCATCACATCAGGTTATAAACTGTCTGGTTAGGGACCATCACATCAGGTTATAAACTGTCTGGTTAGGGACCATCACATCAGGTTATAAACTGTCTGGTTAGGGACCAACACATCAGGTTATAAACTGTCTGGTTAGGGACCAACACATCAGGTTATAAACTGTCTGGTTAGGGACCATCACATCAGGTTATAAACTGTCTGGTTAGGGACCATCACATCAGGTTATAAACTGTCTGGTTAGGGACCATCACATAAGGTTATAAACTGTCTGGTTAGGGACCATCACATCAGGTTATAAACTGTCTGGTTAGGGACCATCACATCAGGTTATAAACTGTCTGGTTAGGGACCATCACACGAGGTTATAAACTGTCTGGTTAGGGACCATCACATCAGGTTATAAACTGTCTGGTTAGGGACCATCACATCAGGTTATAAACTGTCTGGTTAGGGACCATCACACCAGGTTATAAACTGTCTGGTTAGGGACCATCACATCAGGTTATAAACTGTCTGGTTAGGGACCATCACATCAGGTTATAAACTGTCTGGTTAGGGACCATCACACCAGGTTATAAACTGTCTGGTTAGGGACCATCACACCAGGTTATAAACTGTCTGGTTAGGGACCATCACATCAGGTTATAAACTGTCTGGTTAGGGACCATCACATCAGGTTATAAACTGTCTGGTTAGGGACCATCACACCAGGTTATAAACTGTCTGGTTAGGGCCCATCACATCGGGTTATAAACTGTGGTTAGGGCCCATCACATCGGGTTATAAACTGTGGTTAGGGCCCATCACAGCAGGTTATAAACTGTCATATAACTGTTATATTGGTGTCATAGCAACATCTGTCTGGTTTTGTAGGGATCCCATGGATCTCTCTCTCTGTTTTGTCCTCCTTCTAACATGTCATTATGAGACTGATGGCCGTGCGTTCTGATTGGCTGTTGCTCTGAGATCCCGTAACATGTAAAATATAGCCTAGTGTCCCAGAATGCCTGTGGGTTAGGCCTGGAGCCACACAGGACTTTGTTCTCCTTGCTTTGGCTCTCTGTGGTTTGACTTCCTGATGATCACTTCTTCCTCCGTCTCCCCGGGTCTATTGGAGTCTCAGACGGAACTCTACCCAATAGCATCTACCGTGACAGAATAAACTCAAATCTAACCCGCAGAATGGTCTGAAAGTGTGTGTGTGTGTGTGTGTGTGTGTGTGTGTGTGTGTGTGTGTGTGTGTGTGTGTGTGTGTGTGTGTGTGTGTGCATTCCACGTTCGTTTGTGTCTTGCTCTGTCTTTTTTTGGTGTGCTTTTAGGTCTGTGTCCACTGTTCACGTGTTTGCATTTGTGTAAGTGTTTGGAGCAGGTAAGTCTGGAATCGGACCAAAGACAACATTATATGTACAACTAAACTAACCCTGAAATGCAAATCTAATCCCTGGCCAATCCCTTTGTCCTCCAGACAGACAGGCAGGGAGACACACAGACAGGCAGGCAGGCAGGCAGACAGGCAGGCAGACAGGCAGGCAGGCACACAGACAGACAGACAGACAGACAGACAGACAGACAGACAGACAGACAGACAGACAGACAGACAGACAGACAGACAGACAGACAGACAGACAGACAGACAGACAGACAGACAGACAGACAGGGCAGCAGGGCAGCCGAGAGGGATATGAGTAGCTTGAAGACTACTTGTCCTCTCCTGTGTGTAGAAGCATTTGGAAGGTTTCCCTTCTGGACTACACTTTTACATTATGAGTCTGTTCATTTAACTAAGCAGACAAAGTTACTAAACAGACACAAGCTACAGTAGATTTGTTCCGACTTCTGCCGACGTCGATGCCCCTCCTTGTTCGGGGCGGTGCACGTCTCCGGTCTTCTAGCCATCATCGATCAGGGCTTTGAAGGCTCTGTTTTCCTCAGTTCCTGTGTTGGCTCATCCGGATCTGTCTTTGCAATTCATAGTGGAGGTGGACGCGTCCGAGGCTGGGATAGGAGCTGTACTCTCTCAGCGCTCGGGTACGCCACCGAAGCTCCGCCCCTGTGCCTTCTTCTCGAGGAAGCTCAGCCCGGCAGCGCTAACTATGACATGGGGGACCAGGAGTTGTTGGCTGTCGTCAAGGCTTTGAAGGCGTGGAGACATTGGTTTGAGGGGGCTAAACACCCTTTTCTCATCTGGACTGACCACCGCAATCTGGAGTACATCCGGGAAGCGAGGAGACTGAATCTTCGCCAGGCAAGGTGGGCCATGTTTTTCACCCGTTTTGTGTTTACCCTCTCTTACAGACCAGGTTCCCAGAACGTTAAGGCAGACGCATTGTCCCGGCGTACTCCGTTCTATCCATCCTGGATTCGAGACGTCGGGCGAGGGGTCTTCAGTACCTCATGGACTGTTAGGGGTACAGTCCGGGGGTACGGTCCGGGGGTATGGTCCGGAGGAGAGATGCTGGGGTTCCGGTGGAGGATGTGTTAGATCCTTCCCTGCTTCGAGAGTTCCATCATCTCCATCCGGATCGCCCTGCACCTCGTCCTCCGGGTCGTCCCCGAGGCCGGTGACGAAGCGCGGCTGGAGCCGCGCGTCGGGGGGGGGGGGGGGTACTGTCACGACTTCTGTCGATGCCCCTCCTTGTTCGGGTGGTGTTCGGCGGTCGGCGTCACCGGTCTTCTAGCCATCATCGATCAGTTTTTCATTTTCCATTGGTTTTGTCTTGTTTTCCTACACACCTGGTTCCAATCCCAGTAATTACATGTTGTGTATTTAACCCTCTGTTTCCCCTCATGTCCTTGTCGGTGATTGTTTGTGATGTGATGTTACGTGGGTTGTGTTATTTTTATTTTTTTATTTAAATACTCCATATTAACCAACTTGGTTTCTCCTGCGCCTGATTTTCCTGCCACCTACACACACGAACATGACAAGATTTGCATATTATAGTGACCAATAGGTCAACTGTGAAGTAGCTACGGTAGATTTGCATATTATAGTGACCAATAGGACAGCTGTGAAGTAGCTACAGCAG
>NC_138317.1:43725000-43747500 GCF_965601325.2 Salmo salar
ATGTTTAGGACCAGGAGTTTCTCTTGTAGCCTGTCGATGTTTAGGACCAGGAGTTTCTCTGTAGCCTGTCGATGTTTAGGAGCAGGAGTTTCTCTGTAGCCTGTCGATGTTTAGGACCAGGAGTTTCTCTTGTAGCCTGTCGATGTTTAGGACCAGGAGTTTCTCTGTAGCCTGTCGATGTTTAGGACCAGGAGTTTCTCTTGTAGCCTGTCGATGTTTAGGACCAGGAGTTTCTCTTGTAGCCTGTCGATGTTTAGGACCAGGAGTTTCTCTTGTAGCCTGTCGATGTTTAGGACCAGGAGTTTCTCTGTAGCCTGTCGATGTTTAGGAGCAGGAGTTTCTCTGTAGCCTGTCGATGTTTAGGACCAGGAGTTTCTCTTGTAGCCTGTCGATGTTTAGGACCAGGAGTTTCTCTGTAGCCTGTCGAGTTTCTCTGTAGCCTGTCGATGTTTAGGACCAGGAGTTTCTCTTGTAGCCTGTCGATGTTTAGGACCAGGAGTTTCTCTGTAGCCTGTCGATGTTTAGGACCAGGAGTTTCTCTGTAGCCTGTCGATGTTTAGGGCCAGGAGTTTCTCTGTAGCCTGTCGATGTTTAGGGCCAGGAGTTTGGTGGCTTCTTTATTGGGGAGTACGGGTCCTTGGTAATGGCTGGAGCGGAATCAGTGGAATGGTATCAAATACATCAAACACATCGTTGCCGGTCCATTAGAGCTGATCATGTAAAACCAGGTAGTTTGGATGGAGAGAGAGAGAGAGAGAGAGAGAGAGAGAGAGAGAGACAGAGAGAGACGAGAGACAGAGAGAGAGACAGAGACAGAGAGAGACAGAGAGACAGAGAGACAGAGAGAGACAGAGAGAGACAGAGAGAGAGAGAGACAGAGAGAGAGAGAGAGAGAGACAGAGAGAGAGAGAGACAGAGAGAGAGAGAGAGACAGAGAGAGAGAGACAGACAGAGAGAGAGACAGAGAGAGAGAGAGAGACAGAGAGAGAGAGAGAGACAGAGAGAGAGACAGAGAGAGAGACAGAGACAGAGAGAGACAGAGAGAGACAGAGAGAGAGAGAGAGACAGAGAGAGAGACGAGAGACAGAGAGAGACGAGAGAGACAGAGAGAGACAGAGAGAGCAGAGAGAGAGAGAGACAGAGAGAGAGAGACAGAGAGAGAGAGAGACAGAGAGAGAGAGACAGAGAGAGACAGAGAGAGACAGAGAGACAGAGAGAGAGACAGAGAGAGAGACAGAGAGAGAGACAGAGAGAGAGACAGAGAGAGCAGAGAGACAGAGAGAGACAGAGAGAGACAGAGAGAGAGACAGAGAGAGAGAGAGACAGAGAGAGAGAGACAGAGAGAGAGACAGAGAGAGACAGACAGAGAGAGACAGAGAGAGACAGAGAGAGAGAGAGAGAGACAGAGAGAGAGACAGAGAGAGAGACAGAGAGAGAGACAGAGAGAGACAGAGAGAGAGAGGGACAGAGAGATGTTTATAAGGCTACAGTATTTATAAGGCTAGTATTTCTGTGGAGAGTGAAAGGGGAACGGCAACATGTACAGTGGCATTCATCCCAAATGGTGCCCTATGGGCCCTGGTCTAAAGTAGTGCACTGCTACCCTATAGACCCTGGTCAAAAGTAGTGCACTACATAGGAAATAGGGTGCCATTTAGGGCATACTCATTGTCGGACCTCGAAAAGTGGTCTCATGTGGAGATTAGTCCATCTCGTCCCATGCCATCTGTTGGTTAGATCCAGCTTCAATCCCAAATGATAATAGCCAGCCATCTATCGTCAATGATGGAATAAGCTGCTCTGTATGCCTTTTTTACATCTGAAATTGAAGTCTCAGATAGCAATTTATTATTTAACTAATAAACGAGTGCCATAGTGAGTTACGCGATAATCCACAACAGAATGGTGACTGTTTGGTTGGTAGTTTAGTCCTGTCCATTGGGATATGTGAACCCATTTTGGTAACCATGCAAATTCTAGTTGATTCTATTTCTTCAAGAGATACCACAGTGTTGGGGTTTTAAGGTTAGGGTTAGTGGTTTTAATGCACCATACTCCTAACCCGTACGTCTGACCAGACTGTCACTGGGAGGGCCAGTAGAGTTTAGTCTTCTCCCTGTAGGGTTAGTGGTTTAATATCTCTCATTTCTGTAGCTACGGCTAGCAGGCTGGGTCACAGCCTCTCTGTAGCTACGGCTAGCAGGCTGGGTCACAGCCTCTCTGTAGCTACGGCTAGCTAGCAGGCTGGGTCACAGCCTCTCTGTAGCTACGGCTAGCAGGCTGGGACACAGCCTCTCTGTAGCTACGGCTAGCAGGCTGGGTCACACCCTCTCTGTAGCTACGGCTAGCAGGCTGGGTCACACCCTCTCTGTAGCTACGGCTAGCAGGCTGGGTCACAGCCTCTCTGTAGCTACGGCTAGCAGGCTGGGTCACAGCCTCTCTGTAGCTACGGCTAGCTAGCAGGCTGGGTCACAGCCTCTCTGTAGCTACGGCTAGCAGGCTGGGACACAGCCTCTCTGTAGCTACGGCTAGCAGGCTGGGTCACACCCTCTCTGTAGCTACGGCTAGCAGGCTGGGTCACAGCCTCTCTGTAGCTACGGCTAGCAGGCTGGGTCACAGCCTCTCTGTAGCTACGGCTAGCAGGCTGGGTCACACCCTCTCTGTAGCTACGGCTAGCAGGCTGGGTCACAGCCTCTCTGTAGCTACGGCTAGCAGGCTGGGTCACACCCTCTCTGTAGCTACAGCTAGCAGGCTGGGTCACACCCTCTCTGTTGCTACGGCTAGCAGGCTGGGTCACAGCCTCTCTGTAGCTACGGCTAGCAGGCTGGGTCACACCCTCTCTGTAGCTACGGCTAGCAGGCTGGGTCACAGCCTCTCTGTAGCTACGGCTAGCAGGCTGGGTCACACCCTCTCTGTAGCTACAGCTAGCAGGCTGGGTCACACCCTCTCTGTTGCTACGGCTAGCAGGCTGGGTCACAGCCTCTCTGTAGCTACGGCTAGCAGGCTGGGTCACACCCTCTCTGTAGCTACGGCTAGCAGGCTGGGTCACAGCCTCTCTGTAGCTACGGCTAGCAGGCTGGGTCACACCCTCTCTGTAGCTACGGCTAGCAGGCTGGGTCACACCCTCTCTGTAGCTACGGCTAGCAGGCTGGGTCACAGCCTCTCTGTAGCTACGGCTAGCAGGCTGGGACACACCCTCTCTGTAGCTACGGCTAGCAGGCTGGGTCACACCCTCTCTGTAGCTACGGCTAGCAGGCTGGGTCACAGCCTCTCTGTAGCTACGGCTAGCAGGCTGGGTCACACCCTCTCTGTAGCTACGGCTAGCAGGCTGGGCCACAGCCTCTCTGTAGCTACGGCTAGCAGGCTGGGGCACACCCTCTCTGTAGCTACGGCTAGCAGGCTGGTTCACACCCTCTCTGTAGCTACGGCTAGCAGGCTGGGTCACAGTCTCTGTAGCTACGGCTAGCAGGCTGGGTCACACCCTCTCTGTAGCTACGGCTAGCAGGCTGGGTCACTGCCTCTCTGTAGCTACGGCTAGCAGGCTGGGTCACAGCATTATGTAGCTAGGCTATGTAAGTCCGTGAGCTTCCATCGTCGCTGTCAGCCTCTGTAGTAGGAGAGTGGTCATAGCCTCGTGGGCTTGGATCTAGGGCTGTGAACAACGTCTCATGCAGCTACGCTGGGCTGGACAGCATGGTAACAGTAGAGGAAATGGATATCGAGGAAACGTTAGGTCAGGAAGTGAAGGGGACTAATATATGAATGCCATTCCTCTGTCCTGACCTGCTTGGCTATATGTCCAGTAGTAAAAAACCTAATTGGTCTTTGGTTCAAAACAATACACATTTGGTTTTACCCTTCGAGGTAAGAGTGTAAAACATCATCCTCCACTACTTCTCACTACAGCAGGGAACCATGACACACCTGTTGTGACCTCTGGCCTTTTACTGGTGCTGTCTCTGTACGGTGCTGTCTGTGCGGTGCTGTCTCTGTACGGTGCTGTCTCTACGGTGCTGTCTCTGTACGGTGCTGTCTCTGTACGGTGCTGTCTCTACGGTGCTGTCTCTGTACGGTGCTGTCTCTGTACGGTGCTGTCTCTGTACGGTGCTGTCTCTGTGCGGTGCTGTCTCTGTACGGTGCTGTCTGTGCGGTGCTGTCTCTGTACGGTGCTGTCTCTACGGTGCTGTCTCTGTACGGTGCTGTCTCTGTACGGTGCTGTCTCTGTACCTTGCTGTCTCTGTACGGTGCTGTCTCTGTGCGGTGCAGTCTCTGTGCGGTGCAGTCTCTGTACGGTGCTGTCTCTGTACGGTGCTGACTCTGTACGGTGCTGTCACTGAATGACATGCACCTGGATGTGGAATTAGCTTGTGGTCTGTCCCAAATGGCACCCTGTTCCCTACATAGTGCACTACATTCAACCAGAACCCTATGGACCTGCACTAAATGGAGAATAGGGTGCTGAGTAGACATGGTTTCTCCCTGTGAGCCATGGTCCTGACTGAAATCACACCCAGATGAAGTAGTAATGCATTAGTCATTATTTACACTGAAGGCCTACCGGGGAACAGTGGGTTATAACTGCCTTGTTCAGGGGGCAGAACGACAGATTTTTACCTTGTCAGCTCGGGGATTTGATCCAGCAACCATTCGGTTACTGGCCCAACGCTCTAACCACTAGGCTACCTGCGCTAACCACTAGGCTACCTCCTCTAACCACTAGGCTACCTGCTCTAACCACCAGGCTACCTGCTCTAACCACTAGGCTACCTCCTCTAACCACTAGGCTACCTGCTCTAACCACTAGGCTACCCGCGCTAACCACTAGGCTACCTCCTCTAACCACTAGGCTACCTGCTCTAACCACTAGGCTACCTCCTCTAACCACTAGGCTACCTCCTCTAACCACCAGGCTACCTGCTCTAACCACCAGGCTACCCGCTCTAACCACCAGGCTACCCGCTCTAACCACTAGGCTACCCGCTCTAACCACTAGGCTACCCGCTCTAACCACCAGGCTACCCGCGCTAACCACCAGGCTACCCGCTCTAACCACTAGGCTACCTGCTCTAACCACCAGGCTACCCGCTCTAACCACCAGGCTACCCGCTCTAACCACTAGGCTACCCGCTCTAACCACAAGGCTACCCGCTCTAACCACAAGGCTACCCGCTCTAACCACTAGGCTACCCGCTCTAACCACCAGGCTACCCGCACTAACCACCAGGCTACCCGCTCTAACCACTAGGCTACCCGCTCTAACCACCAGGCTACCCGCTCTAACCACCAGGCTACCCGCTCTAACCACCAGGCTACCCGCTCTAACCACAAGGCTACCCGCTCTAACCACAAGGCTACCCGCTCTAACCACCAGGCTACCCGCTCTAACCACCAGGCTACCTCCTCTAACTACTAGGCTACCCGCTCTAACCACTAGGCTACCCGCTCTAACCACTAGGCTACCTGCTCTAACCACTAGGCTACCTGCTCTAACCACTAGGCTATCCGCTCTAACCACCAGGCTACCTGCTCTAACCACCAGGCTACCTCCTCTAACCACTAGGCTACCTCCTCTAACCACTAGGCTACCTCCTCTAACCACTAGGCTACCTGCTCTAACCACCAGGCTACCCGCTCTAACCACCAGGCTACCCGCTCTGACCACCAGGCTACCCGCTCTGACCACTAGGCTACCCGCTCTAACCACTAGGCTACCCGCTCTAACCACTAGGCTACCCGCTCTAACCACTAGGTTACCTGCTCTAACCACTAGGCTACCTGCTCTAACCACTAGGCTACTTGCTGCCCCTGAACAAGTAATCATACAGTATTGTGGTAGTAATCTCGCTCTCTCTCTCTCTCTCTCTCTCTCTCTCTCTCTGTCTCTCTCGCTCTGTCTCTCTCTCTCTCTCTCTCTCTCTCTCTCTCTCTCTGTCTCTCTCTCTGTCTCTCTCTGTCTCTCTCTCTGTCTCTCTCTGTCTCTCTCTCTCTCTCTCTCTCCCTCTCTCTCTCTGTCTCTCTCTCTGTCTCTCCCTCTCTCCTCTCTCTCTCTCTGTCTCTCTCTCTCTCTCCCTCTCTCTCTCCCTGTCTCTCTCTGTCTCTCTCTCTCTCCCTCTCTCTGTCTCTCTCTCTCTCTCTCTCTGTCTCTCTCTGTCTCTCTCTCTGTCTCTGTCTCTCTCTCTGTCTCTCTCTGTCTCTCTCTCTCTCTCTCCCTCTCTCTGTTTCTCTCTCTGTCTCTCTCTCTCTCGCTCTCTCTCTCTCTCTCTCTCTCTCTGTCCTCCTCTCTGTCTCTCTCTCTGTCTCTCTCTGTCTCTCTCTCTCTCTCCCTCTCTCTGTCTCTCTCTCTGTCTCTCTCTCTGTCTCTCTCTGTCTCGCTCTCGCTCTCTCTCTTCATTCAATTTAAGGGGCTTTATTAGCATGGGAAACATATGTTTACATTGTCAAAGCAAGTGAAGTAGATAATAAACAAAAGTGAAATAAAGAATTCAAAAAATGTACAGTGAACATTACACTCACAAAAGTTCCAAAGTAATAAATATATTCCAAATGTCATATTATGTGCAAATAGTTAACGTAGAAAAGGTAAAATAAATAAACATAAATATAGGTTGTATTTACAATGGTGTTTGTTCTTCACTGGTTGACCTTTTCTTGTGGCAACAGGTCACAAATCTTGCTGCTGTGATGGCACACTGTGGTATTTCACCCAGTAGATATGGGAGTTTATCAAAATTGGGTTTGTTTTCTAATTCTTTGTGGATCTGTGTAATCTGAGGGAAATATATATCTCTAATATGGTCATACATTGGACAGGAGGTTAGGAAGTGCAGCTCAGTTTCCACCTCATTTTGTGGGAAGTGTGCACACAGCCTGTCTTCTCTTGAGAGCCAGGTCTGCCTACGGCGGCCTTTCTCAATAGCAAGGCTATGCTCACTGAGTCTGTACATAGTCAAAGCTTTCCTTAAGTTTGTGTCAGTCACAGTGGTCAGGTATTCTGCCACAGTGTACTCTCTGTTTAGGGCCAAATAGCATTCTAGTTTGCTGTATTTTTTGTAAATTCTTTCCAATGTGTCAAGTAATTATCTTTTTGTTTTCACATGATTTGGTTGGGTCTAATTGTGTTGTTGTCCTGGGGCTCTGTGGGGTCTGTTTGTGTTTGTGAACAGAGCCCCAGGACCAGCTTGCTGAGGGGACTCTTCTCCAGGTTCATCTCTCTGTAGGTGATGGCTTTGTAATGGAAGGTTTGGGAATCGCTTCCTTTTAAGTGGTTGAATAATTTAACGGCTCTTTTCTGGATTTTGATCATAAGTAGGTATCGGCTATTTCTGCTCTGCATGCATTATTTGGTGTTTTACTTCTCTCTCTCTCTCTCTCTCTCTCTCTCTCTCTCTCTCTCTGTCTCTCTCTCTCTCTCTCTCTCTCTCTCTCTCTGTCTCTCTCTTATTCTCTCTCTCTCTGTCTCTCTCTCTCTGTCTGTCTGTCTCTCTCTCTCTCTTATTCTGTCTCTCTGTCTCTCTCTCTCTCTCATTCTCTCTCTCTCTGTCTCTCTCTCTGTCTCTCTCTCTCTCTCTCTCTCTCTCTCTCTCTCTGTCTCTCTCTCTCTCTGTCTCTCTCTGTCTCTCTCTCTCTCTGTCGCTCTCTCTCTCTCTCTCTCTCTCTGTCCTCTCTCTCTCTCTCTCTCTCTCTCTCTCCTCTCTGTCTCTCTCTCTCTCTCTCTCTCTCTCTCTCTCTCTCTCTCTCTCTCTCTCTCTCTCTCTCTGTCTCTCTCCCTGGGTTGGGTTTCATGTTCTGTAGTCTTTATAGCTTCATAATGCAGCTGGGTAATTCCCTTAACAGAGCTGTAGGGTTTGTCTCAAATGGCACCATATTTCCTATCTAGTGCACTGCTTTAGAGCAGAACCCCTATGGGCCTTAGTCAAAAGTACTGCACTATATAGGTAATTTGGTGCCATTTGGGACACAAGCTTAATGTTGAAAACAGCACCCTGCCACAAAATGATCCCTTTGTTCTCCAGGCTCTACACGACCAGCGCTCATGTTCGTACCCACCCCGTAAAAAAAGGCTTTATTTTACGGGCAACAATTGTTTAAAAAAGGGTGTGAAGGAAACGTGAAGAAGAAAAAAAAGCGAGGGATTAAACAAACTAGAGAGGACAGACAGATGTCATTCCTGTAGCCTGGGTGTGTTTACCCAGAATACACCACTCTCTACCTCTGTCAACACTGTTTAAGCCATGCCACATTTAAAGAGCAACTGAAAGTAGTAAGAAACTTTTCCTTTTGAAAACAACATCGATTTGAGTCAGAAACATTGATTCTAGTGTCAAAATGTACTACAAAGTGTAAACAGATACGTCAGTCTCATCCAAAACTGAGATTTATAATTAGGGGAAAAATGATCTGTCACGAAATTGAGGTAAAACTAACCGTTTTCCTTGGGTTTATTTCAATCCTGCCCACATGCCCACAGTTGGCAGCATCCAAATAATCATACATTCGGATGCGCAGCTACACACGACACGATTGTGAAACCCATGTCAATTTGGTTTGACATTCGATATCCCTATGGGGTTAGTTAGGGACCATAAGTAAATTACACAATGTCCATTGGGACAATATTTTAAAATGTAAATATCTCCACATTTAATCGACTTAAAAAAAAAAAAAACTCAAACCAACTATAAATTGTAGAAATTAATATACAAATATTAAAAGGATTTAATGAGACAACTAAAAGGTGTGCAACATGAAAATATTGTCCCATTTACATTGTGTAATTTATTGACAGTCCCTAACTTGCCCAACAGTTAGGCTATCCAAAGTCAAACCAATATTGCCACCAGCAAGTTGGTTAGCTTGAAGCTACTTCCAGACACAATACCTATTTCAAGGTATCTACAAGGGTGAGTGACTGTAACTTGTGTTTTGGCAGAGAGTGAAAGTACAAATGCTTCCCACGTTCAAACACAAAAGACACCCACATCAAACCACGTGTCCAAGACCCAAATCTCGTTCTCTGTCACATTTCCTATAGAGGGGAGAATTGAAAACCGAGGCTAAATCAGAATGTTCAGACCCCTGTTAACCAATTGGCATATTTTTTTTATTTAACCTTTATCTAACTAGGATTGGAAACTTTGAAGAATGTATTTGGATAAGTGAAGGCACGGGTTTCTCTATTACTTTCCTGCTACTCCAATCCAACCCTTTCCAATCCTACCCTCTCCAATCCAACCCTCTCTAATCCAACCCTCTCCAATCCAACCCTCTCTCCAATCCAACCCTCTCCAATCCAACCCTCTCCAATCCAACCCTCTCCAATCCAACCCTCTCTAATCCAACCCTCTCTCCAATCCAACCCTCTCTAATCCAACCCTCTCCAATCCAACCCTCTCCAATCCAACCCTCTCTAATCCAACCCTCTCTAATCCAACCCTCTCCAATCCAACCCTCTCCAATCCAACCCTCTCTAATCCAACCCTCTCTAATCCAACCCTCTCTCCAATCCAACCCTCTCTAATCCAACCCTCTCCAATCCAACCCTCTCCAATCCAACCCTCTCTAATCCAACCCTCTCCAATCCAACCCTCTCCAATCAAACCCTCTCTAATCCAACCCTCTCCAATCCAACCCTCTCCAATCCAACCCCCTCCAATCCAACCCCCTCTCTAATCCAACCCTCTCTAATCCAACCCTCTCCAATCCAACCCTCTCCAATCCAACCCCCTCCAATCCAACCCCCTCTCTAATCCAACCCTCTCCAATCCAACCCTCTCCAATCCAACCCCCTCTCTAATCCTACCCTCTCTAATCCAACCCCCTCTCTAATCCAACCCTCTCCAATCCAACCCTCTCCAATCCAACCCTCTCTAATCCAACCCCCTCCAATCCAACCCTCTCTAATCTGTGAATGAATGGAGGAAGGTTTGATGCAGTAATTCTAAAGTATTCAAACAATTATGGTATCCAATCCTCGCCAACTGATACACTGGACTCCAAGTGTATTGGCCAATCAATCATTCCAATCTTAATTCCAACCCTCAGATGTCCACAGACTAACTTCTCTTTCCCGGTACCATTTTAAAATGTCCTTTTGCAATACATCTTTCTATTTTATTGCGATGTCTTACCAGGATTTTAAACCTCTTTATTTTGACAATGTCTGGTGAGATTGCCCTAAAAATAAATACTAACTAAGAGTATAATCATATTATACAAGTAATCATATATACAAGCTTGGCACACCTGTATTTGAGGAGTTTCTCCCATTCTTCTCTGCAGATCCTTTCAAGCTCTGTCAGGTTGGATGGGGAGCATCGCTGCACAGCTATTTTCAGGTCTCTCCAAAGATGTTAGATCAGGTTCAAGTCCGGGCTCTGGCTGGGCCACTCAAGGACATTCAGAGACTTGTCCCGAAGCCACTCCTACGTTGTCTTGGCTGTGTGCTTAGGGTCGTTGTCCTGTTGGAAGGTGAACCTTCACCCCAGTCTGAGGTCTTGAGCGCTCTGGAGCAGGTTTTCATCAAGGATCTCTCTGTACTTTGCTCCGTTCATCTTTCCCTTGATCCTGACTAGTCTCCCAGTCCCTGCCGCCGAAAAACATCCCCACAGCATGATGCTGCCACCACCATGCTTCACCGTAGGGATGGTGCCACGTTTCCTCCAGACATGACACTTGGCATTGAGGCCAAAGACGTCAATCTTGGTTTCATCATACCAGACCTCGTTTCTCATGGTCTGGGAGTCCTTTAGGTGCCTTTAGGCAAACTCCAAGTGGGCTGTCATGTGTCTTTTACTGAGGAGTGGCTTCCGTCTGGCCATTCTACATTAAAGGCCTGATTGGTGGAATGTTGCAGAGATGGTTGTCCTTCTGGAAGGTTCTCCCATCTCCACAGAGGAACTCTGGAGCTCTGTCAGAGTGACCATCAGGTTCTTGGTCACCTCCCTGATCAAGGCTCTTCTCCCCCGATTGGTCAGTTTGGCCGGACGGCCAGCTAAAGGAAGAGTCTTGGTGGTTCCAAACTTCTTCCATTTAAGAATGATGGAGGCCACTGTGTTCTTGGGGAACTTCAATGCTGCAGAAATGTTTTTCTACCCTTCCCCAGATCTGTGCCTCGACACAATCCTGTCTCGGAGCTCTACGGACAATTCATTTAACTTCATGGCTTGGTTTTTGCTCTGACATGCACTGTCAACTGTTGGACCTTATATAGACAGGTGTGTGCCTTTCCAAATCATGTCCAGTCAATTGAATCTACCACAGGTGGACTCCAATCAAGTTCTAGAAACATCTCAAGGATGATCAATGGAAACAGGATGCACCTGAGCTCAATTTCGAGTTTCAAACCTACAAACCTGTTTTTGCTTTGTCATTATGGGGTATTGTGTATATATTTTTATTTGATTTAATCCATTTCAGAATAAGTCTGTAAACGTAACAAAATGTTGAAAAAGTCAAGGGGTCTGAATAATTTCCGAAGGCACTGTATATGCTGGAAGTAGAAGCCTAAGTGTTGTTGTCCATTAGTTTACTCCAATTACGGTTAAGGGAAACTAATAAAGCAAAAATATAAATATTTGTACAAGTTTTTTAGGAATATGGCGACACCCCCACCTTTGCCAACTCCATAAACATTATATCCATTCAGAGAACATTCCAGAACATTCAGATCCATTATATCCATTCAGAGAACATTCCAGAACATTCAGATCCATTATATCCATTCAGAGAACATTCCAGAACATTCAGATCCATTATATCCATTCAGAGAACATTCCAGAACATTCAGATCCATTATATCCATTCAGAGAACATTCCAGAATTCTGGAACAGACTTTGTTAACCAAGTCTCAGGCGTTATCAAAATGTCCGCGTCAGTCCAAGGCCTGAACTGCGGGATTTCAGATCAGACGGAGTCTCTGTCACAAACATGCTACGATCAGTGGGTAACCCTCTATATGAAATAGCTATGGGTTGGTTTAAATGGAATAGATACAGGATTGTGGATTAATACAAGACTCAATGAGGGTTACCTGTTTGTTTGACCCCCAGCAGGCAAATCGGAACACTCTGCACCTTATTGGAACGTTTATTGATAAATTGGGATAGATAGTTAATGTTGAATGCTAATGTAATGTAGCCTTCAGTACCTGAATCACATTTCCACCCGCAGTTTTTATGTCAGTAAAGTCATACCAAGGTATAATTTCATGAATGCCGACACATCATTTGCTTGTTCGACATGGTGGGATCTTTTTTATGCGTCTGTAAAAATAATAATGCGAGAAATGACGGTGAAAATTCGTTTATGTTCAAATATTGATATAATGACCCTCATATCGAAGTAAACTTTCTGTCACGTGATGATATGTGGTGTCTGGTCCAAGGAAACCATGCAGTTTACTAGGCTACAGATGAAATAACTCACGATGAACTTCACAGGGTGGTGAAAGTGATCTTGATGCTCTTTTCCAATAAATATCGAGGGTCTTATTTTGATGATATGACGATCAATGCTTGACTGCCATAATCTCATCATGTAGACTAGCCTACCCACCTGGTATCTTCTGTTATAATCTCATCATGTAGACTAGCCTACCCACCTGGTATCTTCTGTTATAATCTCATCATGTAGACTAGCCTACCCACCTGGTATCTTCTGTTATAATCTCATCATGTAGACTAGCCTACCCACCTGGTATCTTCTGTTATAATCTCATCATGTAGACTAGCCTACCCACCTGGTATCTTCTGTTATAATCTCATCATGTAGACTAGCCTACCCACCTGGTATCTTCTGTTATAATCTCATCATGTAGACTAGCCTACCCACCTGGTATCTTGGCTATGTTCTGTTATAATCTCATCATGTAGACTAGCCTACCCACCTGGTATCTTGGCTATGTCCTGTTATAATCTCATCATGTAGACTAGCCTACCCACCTGTCATCTTGGCTATGTTCTGTTATAATCTCATCATGTAGACTAGCCTACCCACCTGGTATCTTGGCTATGTTCTGTTATAATCTCATCATGTAGACTAGCCTACCCACCTGGTATCTTGGCTATGTTCTGTTATAATCTCATCATGTAGACTAGCCTACCCACCTGGTATCTTGGCTATGTTCTGTTATAATCTCATCATGTAGACTAGCCTACCCACCTGGTATATTCTGTTATAATCTCATCATGTAGACTAGCCTACCCACCTGGTATCTTCTGTTATAATCTCATCATGTAGACTAGCCTACCCACCTGGTATCTTGGCTATGTTCTGTTATAATCTCATCATGTAGACTAGCCTACCAACCTGGTATCTTGGCTATGTTCTGTTATAATCTCATCATGTAGACTAGATTACCCACCTGTCATCTTGGCTATGTTCTGTTATAATCTCATCATGTAGACTAGCCTACCCACTTGGTATCTTGGCTATGTTCTGTTATAATCTCATCATGTAGACTAGCCTACCCACCTGGTATCTTGGCTATGTCCTGTTATAATCTCATCATGTAGACTAGCCTACCCACCTGTCATCTTGGCTATGTTCTGTTATAATCTCATCATGTAGACTAGCCTACCCACCTGGTATCTTGGCTATGTTCTGTTATAATCTCATCATGTAGACTAGCCTACCCACCTGGTATCTTGGCTATGTTCTGTTATAATCTCATCATGTAGACTAGCCTACCCACCTGGTATCTTGGCTATGTCCTGTTATAATCTCATCATGTAGACTAGCCTACCCACCTGGTATCTTGGCTATGTTCTGTTATAATCTCATCATGTAGACTAGCCTACCCACCTGGTATCTTGGCTATGTTCTGTTATAATCTCATCATGTAGACTAGCCTACCCACCTGGTATCTTCTGTTATAATCTCATCATGTAGACTAGCCTACCCACCTGGTATCTTCTGTTATAATCTCATCATGTAGACTAGCCTACCCACCTGGTATCTTGGCTATGTTCTGTTATAATCTCATCATGTAGACTAGCCTACCCACCTGGTATCTTGGCTATGTTCTGTTATAATCTCATCATGTAGACTAGCCTACCCACCTGGTATCTTCTGTTATAATCTCATCATGTAGACTAGCCTACCCACCTGGTATCTTGGCTATGTTCTGTTATAATCTCATCATGTAGACTAGCCTACCCACCTGGTATCTTGGCTATGTTCTGTTATAATCTCATCATGTAGACTAGCCTACCCACCTGGTATCTTGGCTATGTTCTGTTATAATCTCATCATGTAGACTAGCCTACCCACCTGGTATCTTGGCTATGTTCTGTTATAATCTCATCATGTAGACTAGCCTACCCACCTGGTATCTTCTGTTATAATCTCATCATGTAGACTAGCCTACCCACCTGGTATCTTGGCTATGTTCTGTTATAATCTCATCATGTAGACTAGCCTACCCACCTGGTCATCTTGGCTATGTTCTGTTATAATCTCATCATGTAGACTAGCCTACCCACCTGGTATCTTCTGTTATAATCTCATCATGTAGACTAGCCTACCCACCTGGTATCTTGGCTATGTTCTGTTATAATCTCATCATGTAGACTAGCCTACCCACCTGGTATCTTGGCTATGTTCTGTTATAATCTCATCATGTAGACTAGATTACCCACCTGTCATCTTGGCTATGTTCTGTTATAATCTCATCATGTAGACTAGCCTACCCACCTGGTATCTTGGCTATGTTCTGTTATAATCTCATCATGTAGACTAGCCTACCCACCTGGTATCTTGGCTATGTTCTGTTATAATCTCATCATGTAGACTAGCCTACCCACCTGGTATCTTGGCTATGTTCTGTTATAATCTCAACATGTAGACTTGCCTACCCATCCGGTTTCATTCAGTTCTATTCATTGAGAGGAGTTAAGTTACATTTGACTCACGTTGTAATAACCAGAGGTAGAGATTAGTATTTAACCCTGCTGGTCATCTATGAACATTTGAACATCTTGGCCATGTGCTGTTATAATCTCCACCCGGCACAACCAGAAGAGGACTGGCCACCCCTCATAGCCTGGTTCCTCTCTAGGTTTCTTCCTAGGTTTTGGCCTTTCTAGGGAGTTTTTCCTAGGGAGTTTTTCCTAGCCACCGTGCTTCTACACCTGCATTGCTTGCTGTTTGGGGTTTTAGGCTGGGATTCAGTACAGCACTTTGTGATATCAGTTGATGTAAGAAGGGCTATATAGGGGCTTTATAAATACATTTGATTGATTTGATTGAATGTAGCCCTATCTGCGAGCTGTTGTCTAGAGTGAATGTACCAAGATCAGAGGAGACACATTTGCAATTTAACGCAACAGTGTTTGTGACAAAACTATCTGTAGAATTTAAAATGCGATGGAAAAACATTGAACTTTAGTTTTTTTTTATTCGGTACATAAAAATGTAAGCGGATTTGTTGTTGTTGTCGTTGTTGTGTACTACGTCATCACGCACTGATTTTTATCCTTACCAAGTCAGTTTGGTGGAAACACACCACTGGTGGGAAAATTAGCATATTTTATAATAGTAGCATGAAAATCTGTCGCCAATTGGATGGAAACCTACTGTTACTGCTACTGTCTGTGTCTCCTCTCTCTCTCTAGCTACTGTCTGTATCTCCTCTCTCTCTCTAGCTACTGTCTGTATCTCCCTCTCTCTCTAGCTACTGTCTGTGTCTCCTCTCTCTCTCTAGCTACTGTCTGTATCTCCTCTCTAGCTACTGTCTGTATCTCCTCTCTCTCTAGCTACTGTCTGTATCTCCTCTCTCTCTCTAGCTACTGTCTGTATCTCCTCTCTCTAGCTACTGTCTGTATCTCCTCTCTCTCTAGCTACTGTCTGTATCTCCTCTCTCTCTAGCTACTGTCTGTATCTCCTCTCTCTCTCTAGCTACTGTCTGTATCTCCTCTCTCTCTCTAGCTACTGTCTGTATCTCCTCTCTCTCTAGCTACTGTCTGTATCTCCTCTCTCTCTCTAGCTACTGTCTGTATCCCCTCTCTCTCTCTAGCTAATGTCTGTATCTCCTCTCTCTCTCTAGCTACTGTCTGTATCTCCTCTCTCTCTCTAGCTAATGTCTGTATCTCCTCTCTCTCTCTAGCTACTGTCTGTATCTCCTCTCTCTCTAGCTACTGTCTGTGTCTCCCTCTCTCTCTAGCTACTGTCTGTATCTCCTCTCTCTCTCTAGCTACTGTCTGTATCTCCTCTCTCTCTAGCTACTGTCTGTGTCTCCTCTCTCTCTCTAGCTACTGTCTGTATCTCCTCTCTCTCTCTAGCTACTGTCTGTATCTCCCTCTCTCTAGCTACTGTCTGTACCTCCTCTCTCTCTAGCTACTGTCTGTATCTCCTCTCTCTCTAGCTACTGTCTGTATCTCCTCTCTCTAGCTACTGTCTGTATCTCCTCTCTCTCTCTCTAGCTACTGTCTGTATCTCCTCTCTCTCTCTAGCTACTGTCTGTATCTCCCTCTCTCTCTAGCTACTGTCTGTGTCTCCTCTCTCTCTCTAGCTACTGTCTGTATCTCCTCTCTCTCTCTAGCTACTGTCTGTATCTCCTCTCTCTAGCTACTGTCTGTATCTCCTCTCTCTCTAGCTACTGTCTGTATCTCCTCTCTCTCTCTAGCTACTGTCTGTATCTCCTCTCTCTCTAGTTACTGTCTGTATCTCCTCTCTCTCTCTAGCTACTGTCTGTATCCCCTCTCTCTCTCTAGCTACTGTCTGTATCTCCCTCTCTCTAGCTACTGTCTGTACCTCCTCTCTCTCTAGCTACTGTCTGTATCTCCTCTCTCTCTAGCTACTGTCTGTATCTCCTCTCTCTAGCTACTGTCTGTATCTCCCTCTCTCTCTCTAGCTACTGTCTGTATCTCCTCTCTCTCTCTAGCTACTGTCTGTATCTCCTCTCTCTCTAGCTACTGTCTGTGTCTCCTCTCTCTCTCTAGCTACTGTCTGTATCTCCTCTCTCTCTCTAGCTACTGTCTGTATCTCCTCTCTCTAGCTACTGTCTGTATCTCCTCTCTCTCTAGCTACTGTCTGTATCTCCTCTCTCTCTAGCTACTGTCTGTATCTCCTCTCTCTCTAGTTACTGTCTGTATCTCCCTCTCTCTCTAGCTACTGTCTGTATCCCCTCTCTCTCTCTAGCTACTGTCTGTATCTCCTCTCTAGCTACTGTCTGTATCTCATCTCTCTCTAGCTACTGTCTGTATCTCCTCTCTCTCTCTAGCTACTGTCTGTATCTCCTCTCTCTCTCTAGCTACTGTCTGTATCTCCTCTCTCTCTAGCTACTGTCTGTATCTCCTCTCTCTCTAGCTACTGTCTGTATCTCCTCTCTAGCTACTGTCTGTATCTCCTCTCTCTAGCTACTGTCTGTATCTCCTCTCTCTCTCTAGCTACTGTCTGTATGTCCTCTCTCTCTCTAGCTACTGTCTGTATCTCCTCTCTAGCTACTGTCTGTATCTCCTCTCTCTAGCTACTGTCTGTATCTCCTCTCTCTCTCTAGCTACTGTCTGTATCTCCTCTCTCTCTCTAGCTACTGTCTGTATCTTCTCTCTCTCTCTAGCTACTGTCTGTATCTCCTCTCTCTCTAGCTACTGTCTGTATCTCCTCTCTCTCTCTAGCTACTGTCTGTATCTCCTCTCTCTCTAGCTACTGTCTGTATCTCCTCTCTCTAGCTACTGTCTGTATCTCCTCTCTAGCTACTGTCTACTGTACTACTCTTTCTCTCTGTTGTGAAAGTGTAATAATAACATTGTCCTTCACCCTCTCTCTCTCTCTGTCTGTCTGTCTGTCTGTCTGTCTGTCTGTCTGTCTGTCTGTCTGTCTGTCTGTCTGTCTGTCTGTCTGTCTGTCTGTCTGTCTGTCTGTCTGTCTGTCTGTCTGTCTGTCTGTCTGTCTGTCTGTCTGTCTGTCTGTCTGTTTGTCTGTTTCTCGGTGTCTCTCCCTCTCTCTCTCTGTCTCTCTGTAGCTTGATGACTGTGCGTTGCAGCTGTCCCATAATGGAACCTACCTGGACCTGGAGTCTTCTCTGTCTGAACAGAGGGACGAGCTGGAGGGATTCCAGGAGGACATAGCAGGGTAACACTACCTGTCTGTCTGTCTGTCTGTCTGTCTGTCTGTCTGTCTGTCTGTCTGTCTGTCTGTCTGTCTGTCTGTCTGTCTGTCTGTCTGTCTGTCTGTCTGTCTGTCTGTCTGTCTGTCTGTCCTCGTCGAGCCGTCGGGGACGTCCGTGGGCATGGGGTGGTCGCCTCGTCGGGCTGTCTGAGTGGACTGATCCATTGTGGAGATGTGGGGATGGTACAGTCCATCAGTCTGATTTGTGACTGTCTGAGTGGACTGATCCATTGTGGAGACATGGGGATGGCGCCTCAGTTAAATCATTTGCTACTAAAATTCTATATGGTTATATTATCTTAGAACAATGGTGCAATACAAATAAAACATTTATTATTTTATAACAAATGTGCATAATAGCAAAGCTGACCAGCATATTGGTGTTGAGAACAATGCGACGGAGGCAGCAGCGGAGTTCGGAGACGAGAAAACAGCCCTTTGCCCTAATTGTCTATGAAAAATGAGGAGAGATGAAACCCAAACCTAATTATATCTATAATCAATAGCGTAACTGTTAAATATGCCTGGCTTTATAAATCATCCATATGTACCTACAGAAGTTGTCTGTTTGAATGTTTGCATAATAGCCTACTGATCACCAAGCCTCAAGCAACCACAAAATGTCGGTTAAACAATTCACAAATTTGTCTGTTTTTAAACTTAGCTATGCTGTAATGAAGGCGTCAACATTTTTCCCCCCGTTAGACCAACCTCTCTAGTATTATTTAAAATGTATTTAGTGTTGTTTACACTCTTCCAAAGTGTCAGAAAAATTATATTTATAATAATAATAACCCTCCTTTTTCCTTGATCTCCTTATTGTTGTTATTATTACTATTATTGTTGTTATTATTACTATTACTGTTGTTATTATTACTATTATTGTTGTTATTATTACTATTATTGTTGTTATTATTACTATTACTGTTGTTATTATTACTATTATTGTTGTTATTATTACTATTATTGTTGTTATTATTACTATTATTGTTGTTATTATTACTATTACTGTTGTTATTATTACTATTATTGTTGTTATTATTACTATTACTGTTGTTATTATTACTATTATTGTTGTTATTATTACTATTATTGTTGTTATTATTACTATTATTGTTGTTATTATTACTATTATTGTTGTTATTATTACTATTATTGTTGTTATTATTACTATTATTGTTGTTATTATTACTATTACTGTTGTTATTATTACTATTATTGTTGTTATTATTACTATTACTGTTGTTATTATTACTATTATTGTTGTTATTATTACTATTACTGTTGTTATTATTACTATTATTGTTGTTATTATTACTATTATTGTTGTTATTATTACTATTACTGTTGTTATTATTACTATTACTGTTGTTATTATTACTATTATTGTTGTTATTATTACTATTATTGTTGTTATTATTACTATTATTGTTGTTATTATTACTATTATTGTTGTTATTATTACTATTATTGTTGTTATTATTACTATTATTGTTGTTATTATTACTATTACTGTTGTTATTATTACTATTATTGTTGTTATTATTACTATTATTGTTGTTATTATTACTATTATTGTTGTTATTATTACTATTATTGTTGTTATTATTACTATTACTGTTGTTATTATGATCATAATTATAATAATAGCTAATGTCATTATCATTAGTGGTCTTCGTATAGCAGCCTTGTATAACCACCTGGAAGCTGTGGGCCTAAGAGCGCATCCTGTTTAGTCTCACTAAGGCCTATATTTCCATACTTACAGTGCATTCAGAAAGTATTCAGACCCCTTGACTTTTTCTACGTTCTGTTACGTCACAGCCTTATTCTAAAATGGATTAAAAAATAAAAAATCCTTCGCAATCGACACACAATAACACATAATGACAAAGCGAAAACTGTTTTTTCGAATTTTTTGCAAATATATATATAAACAAAAACCCTATATTTACATAAGTATTCAGATCGTTTGCTATGAGACTCGAACTTGAGCTCAGGTGCATCCTGTTTCCATTGATCATCCTTGAGATGTTTCAACAACTTGATTGGAGTCCATCTGTGGTAAATTCAATTGATTGGACATGATTTAGAAAGGCACACACCTGTCTATATAAGGTCCCACAGTTGACAGTGCATGTCAGAGCAAAAACCAAGCCATGAGGTCGAAGGAATTGTCCGTAGAGCTCCGAAACAGGATTGTGTCGAGGCACATATCTGAGGAAGGGTATTAAAACATTTCTGCAGCATTGAAGGTCCCCAAGAACACAGTGGCCTCCATCATTCTTCAATGGAAGAAGTTTGGAACCACCAAGACTCTTCCTAGAGCTGGCCACCCGGCCAAACTGAGCAATCAGGGGAGAAGGGCCTTGGTCAGGGAGGTGACCAAGAACCCAATGGTCACTCTGACAGAGCTCTAGAGTTCCTCTGTGGAGATGGGAGAACCTTCCAGAAGGACAACCATCTCTGTAGCACTCCACCAATCAGGCCTTTATGGTAGAGTGGCCAGACGGAAGCCACTCCTCAGTAAAAGGCACATGACACATGACAGTTTGCCAAAAGGCACCTGAAGGACTCAGACCATGAGAAACAAGATTCTCTGGTCTGATGAAACCAAGATTAAACTCTTTGGCCTGAATGCCAAGCGTCACGTCTACGGTGAAGCATGGTGGTGGCAGCATCATGCTGTGAGGATGTTTTTCAGCAGCAGGAACTGGGAGACTAGTCAGGATCTAGGCGAAGATGAACGGAGAAAAGTACAGGGATCCTTGATGAAAACCTGCTCCAGAGCGCTCAGGACCTCAGACTGGGGCGAAGGTTCACCTTCCAAAAGGACAACGACCCTAAGCACACAGCCAAGACAACGCAGGAGTGGCTTCGGGACAAGTCTCTGAATGTCCTTGAGTAGCCCAACCAGAGCCCGGACTTGAACCCAATCGAACATCTCTGGCGAGACCTGAAAATAGCGACGCTCCCCATCCAACCTGACAGAGCTTGAGAGGATCTGCAGAGAAGAATGGGAGAAACTCCCCAAATACAGGTATGCCAAGCTTGTAGAGTCATATCCAAGAAAACTCGAGACTGTAAACGCTGCCAAAAGTGCTTCAAAAAAGTACTGAGTAAAGGGTCTGAATATTTTTTATTTTTTATAAATTAGCAAAAAATTCTGAATCTCATTTTGCTCATTATGGGGTGTTATGTAAATATGGTTGTTACGTAACAAAATGTGGGGAAACTCAAGCGGCTCTGAACACCTTCCGAAGGGGCTTGTGTATCAATCAATCATTTATTCATTCATGTTATAGGAGTCATTCATGATTTGAAATGCAATCAAACATTTTTTGTTTTAAAATAAAATAACAAATATACCATTGAATAATTAGCGTAAATAATAAATTGACCTAAAATATCCCATTTCAGAAATTGCATTCATGAATGAATGCAACTGTTTTTTAGTAGTTATTGTAATAAAGGCTTTAGATTTTTTTATTTATTACAGACTCTCTGGTATGCTAAGAATTTATTTAGTGTTGTTTACATTGTCCCAAAACGTATATTGTACCTGTTTGGCACACATAATACGCACGCAGCGCTTGCTCCTTTCCTCATTTATCTTGATCTCCAGTATTTTCCACAACTGGTCAAATTATTCCACACATCTGACTTCCCCTTTACCTCCTGAGCAACCAGTAAACATTCCCCAATTTCGAGTTTATTTGTCACGTCCTCTGCATCCATTTTGCTGTTAGATGTGTTCAGAGTTTGTTATAACCAATTTAGTTTTTCAGTCTCTCGGTCCCAGATTTGATGCACATGTACTGACCTCATCTTCTGGATGATAGCCGTGTGAACAGGCAGTGGCTCGGGTGGCTGTTGTCCTTGATGATCTTTTTGACCAGGGAGTGTACCCCCGTTGATGTGTTGGGCAGACCGCAATACTGCCTGGAGAGCCCTGCGGTTGCGGACTGGGCCGTTGCCCTACAGCCCGACAGGATGCTCTCAATGATGCATCTGTAAAAGTTTGTCAGGGTTTTAGGTGACAAGCCAAATTTATTCAGCCTCCTGAGGTTGAAGAGATGCTGTTGCGCCTTCTTCACGACACTGTCTGTGTGGGTGAACCATTTCAGATTGTCAGTGAGGTGTACGCCGAGGAACTTGAAGCTTTCACCTTTTCCACTGCTGTCCCGTCGATGTGGATGGGGGGGGGGGGGGGGGGGGGGGGGGGGGGGGGGTGCTCCCTCTGCTGTCTCCTGAAGTCCATGATCAGCTCCTTCGTTTTGTTTATGTTGAGGGATAGCTTATTTCCCTGACACCACTCCACCAGGGCCCTCACCTCTCTTTAGGCTGTCTTGTCGTTGTTGGTAATCAGGCCTACCACCGTTGAGTCGTTTGCA
>NC_138317.1:43752500-43790000 GCF_965601325.2 Salmo salar
TGTTTCAGTATAAGGATTTTTCTCCTGGTCTACTGCTGCAAGACACTGTTTTACACGTTTTCTCTTTCTTTCTTTCTTTCTTTCTTTCTTTCTTTCTTTCTTTCTTTCTTTCTTTCTTTCTTTCTTTCTTTCTTTCTTTCTTTCTTTCTTTCTTTCTTTCTCTCTCTCTCTCTCTCTCTCTCTCTCTCTCTCTCTCTCTCTCTCCTCTCTGTCTCTCTCTCTGTCTCTCTCTCTCTCTCTCTCTCTCTCTCTCTCTCTCTCTCTCTCTGTCTCTCTCTCTCTGTCTCTCTCTCTCTCTCTGTCTCTCTGTCTCTCTCTCTCTCTGTCTCTCTGTCTCTGTCTCTCTCTGTCTCTCTCTCTCTCTCTCTCTCTCTGTCTCTCTCTCTCTCTCTCCAGGACCAGAGGGAAGAAGCATAGTGTTGTCTTGCGGACCCAGCTGACTGTTCGAGTACACGCTTGTATCGGTAAGTACATGTTTACATACGTGTTTAATCATGTCACCGCTGGGACACACCGGACAGGAAACATGTTCCCTAAGGAACCTACAGTACATGACCCTATTTCCATTCCTGTTCATGTGTTTTACATGCCTGTTCAGGTTTTCCATGCGTTTTTATAGTTACATCTGTGTTTGGGGGAATCTGAGACCTCCCAGTAGAGAAATAGAGCCACTGGTTTTACTGGGTTCAGAACAGTCCCAGCTTGACTTTTACCTGTGTGATGCGATGGACAGGTGTGTAGTTATGGGTCATTGTTTGTTTATGTGTATGGTTGTATGTAATGGGAGTGGATAGTTCAGTAGAGGGTTTTAGAGAGAGAGAGAGAGAGAGAGAGAGAGAGAGACAGAGAGAGAGAGAGAGAGAGAGAGAGAGAGAGAGAGATTCCTTCTTCTCCATCTATCTGTCCATCTCTCTCACTCTCTCTTTCACACTCTCTCTTAATTCAATTCCATTTCAATTCAAGGGGCTTTATTGTCATGGGAAACATATGTTAACATTGCCAAAGCAAGTGAAGTAGATAATAAACAAAAGTGAAATAAACAATACAAATTAACAGTAAACATTACACTCACAGAAGTTCCAAAATAATAAAGACATTACAAATGTCTCTCTGTCTCTCTCTCTGTCTGTCTGTCTGTCTGTCTGTCTGTCTGTCTGTCTGTCTGTCTGTCTGTCTGTCTGTCTGTCTGTCTGTCTGTCTGTCTGTCTGTCTGTCTGTCTGTCTGTCTGTCTGTCTGTCTGTCTGTCTGTCTGTCTGTCTGTCTGTCTGTCTGTCTGTCTGTCTGTCTGTCTGTCTGTCTCTCTCTCTCTCTCTCTCTGTCTGTCTGTCTGTCTGTCTGTCTGTCTGTCTGTCTGTCTGTCTGTCTGTCTGTCTGTCTGTCTCTCTCTCTCTCTCTCTCTCTCTCTCTCTCTCTCTCTCTTTCTCTCTTTCGCCCTGCATGGTCAACATTCTCAATGCCAGTGATAGTTGTGCTATATCTGGACTCCAGAATAGCTGCGACTGGATTGGTTGCCAGGGTCAGAGGTTTGAGTGGTGGGGGGAGGAGGGCTTGGGTGTAACTGAACTTGGCCCGTAGCCACCCGTCATCTCATCGCTTTCTGCCCGGCCACTAGGAAAACCAACACCAAGCCTGACATAACTGGGTGTGCGTGTGCGTCTGTGTTTTTCTGTGTGTGCACCCACGGGTGCGCTCGGGTTCACGCTGATGAAACGGCCACTTTCTCTCTACTTCAGAGGTCAGTCTGGTTAATTTGCAACAGTCAGGACTAGTAAAGCTCTGAGGGTGTTAATTACAGTGGTCGTGAGTTCATTTCAACGTGTAAACCGTTCATGTCATTGTAAACTCTGCAGAACAAAGTCACTAGGCGTTTTTGGTAACTTTCTACTCTTCTATTTTCTGAGATTCGTTTTTTTCGTTTTTTAGTCGACACATAGCGGAAAAATACTTTACAGACAAAATACTTTAGAATGTACATATATTTTAAAAACGTGAACATGTAGTGTGTGCATCTATTCAGTTACACCAGTATATACACACAACCAGTACACACACCCAGTACACACAACCAGTATATACACACAACCAGTACACACAACCAGTACACACAACCAGTATATACACACAACCAGTACACACAACCAGTACACACAACCAGTACATACAACCAGTATATACACACAACCGTACATACAACCAGTATATACACACAACCAGTATATACACACAACCAGTACACACAACCAGTACACACAACCAGTATATACACAGAACCAGTACACACAACCAGTACACACAACCAGTACACACAACCAGTACATACAACCAGTATATACACACAACCAGTACATACAACCAGTATATACATACAACCAGTACATACAACCAGTATATACACACAACCAGTACACACAACCAGTATATACACACAACCAGTACATACAACCAGTACATACAACCAGTATATACACACAACCAGTACATACAACCAGTACATACAACCAGTATATACACACAACCAGTACATACAACCAGTACATACAACCAGTATATACACACAACCAGTACATACAACCAGTATATACACACAACCAGTACACACAACCAGTACATACAACCAGTATATACACACAACCAGTACATACAACCAGTACACACAACCAGTAAATACACACAACCAGTACACACAACCAGTATATACACACAACCAGTACACACAACCAGTATATACACACAACCAGTACATACAACCAGTACATACAACCAGTATATACACACAACCAGTAAATACACACAACCAGTACACACAACCAGTATATACACACAACCAGTACACACAACCAGTACACACAACCAGTACACACAACCAGTACATACAACCAGTATATACACACAACCAGTACATACAACCAGTACATACAACCAGTACATACAACCAGTATATACAACCAGTATATACAACCAGTATATACACACAACCAGTACATACAACCAGTACATACAACCAGTATATACAACCAGTAGGTGACATGGGGAGGAGGCGTTCTTCTGCGAGGTGTTGTTTTATTAGTTTTTGAAACCAGGTTTTCTGTTCACTAGTGTTATATATATATATATAGCCTTATAGACAGAATGGAGTTCCATGCACACATGGTTCTGTATAATACTTTATGATTCCTTGAATTTGTTCTGGATCTGGGGACTGTTAAAAGACCTCTGTTGGCATGTCTGGTGGGGTAAGTCTGTGTGTAAGGTGACTATGTAGAATTTCCAACACATTAACGTTTCTTATAAAAGAGAGACTGGCAGTAGTAGTATTAATATCAGCCTTCTGATTACAACGAAGAGCAAAACGTGCCGCTCTGTTCTGGGCCAGCTGCAGCTTAACGAGGTCTTTCCTTGCAGCACCATACCACACGACTGGACGATAATCAAGATAAGACACAACTAGACAGGACTTGCTTTATGGAGTGTGGCGTCCAAAGAAAACCCAGAGCATCTCTTTATTACGGACAGACCTCTCCCCATCTTTACAACCATTGAATCTCTATGGTTTTGACCATGACAGTTTAAAATCTAAGGTAGTCTCCTCGACTTGTTCAACAGCCCCACCATTCATTACCAGATTCAGCTGAGGTCTAGAACTGAGGGATAGATCAGAGAGGAGTAAAATACAAGACTGTAAACTGACTCTTTAGAAATTAGACAGATGCTAAACACTTACACAGATTGGAACACTGGTGTGGTGATTCTAGTGGGGATTCTAGAGGTGATTCTAGAGGTGATTCTAGTGGTGATTCTAGTGGGGATTCTAGAGGTGATTCTAGAGGTGATTCTAGTGGTGATTCTAGTGGGGATTCTAGAGGTGATTCTAGTGGTGATTCTAGAGGTGATTCTAGTGGTGATTCTAGTGGTGATTCTAGAGGTGATTCTAGAGGTGATTCTAGTGGTGATTCTATAGGTGATTCTAGAGGTGATTCTAGAGGTGATTCTAGTGGGGATTCTAGTGGGGATTCTAGAGGTGATTCTAGAGGTGATTCTAGAGGTGATTCTAGTGGTGATTCTAGAGGTGATTCTAGAGGTGATTCTAGTGGGGATTCTAGAGGTGATTCTAGTGGTGATTCTAGTGGGGATTCTAGAGGTGATTCTAGTGGTGATTCTAGAGGTGATTCTAGTGGTGATTCTAGAGGTGATTCTAGTGGTGATTCTAGTGGTGATTCTAGAGGTGATTCTAGAGGTGATTCTAGTGGTGATTCTAGAGGTGATTCTAGTGGGGATTCTAGAGTTGATTCTAGAGGTGATTCTAGAGGTGATTCTAGTGGTGATTCTAGAGGTGATTCTAGTGGGGATTCTAGAGGTGATTCTAGAGGTGATTCTAGAGGTGATTCTAGTGGTGATTCTAGAGGTGATTCTAGAGGTGATTCTAGAGGTGATTCTAGTGGTGATTCTAGAGGTGATTCTAGTGGTGATCCTAGAGGTGATCCTAGTGGTGATTCTAGAGGTGATTCTAGTGGTGATTCTAGAGGTGATTCTAGAGGTGATTCTAGAGGGGATTCTAGAGGTGATTCTAGTGGTGATTCTAGTGGTGATTCTTGTGGTGATTCTAGAGGTGATTCTAGTGGTGATCCTAGAGGTGATCCTAGTGGTGATCCTAGAGGTGATCCTAGTGGTGATTCTAGTGGTGATTCTAGAGGTGATTCTAGAGGTGATTCTAGTGGTGATTCTAGTGGTGATTCTAGAGGTGATTCTAGTGGTGATTCTAGAGGTGATTCTAGAGGTGATTCTAGTGGTGATCCTAGAGGTGATCCTAGAGGTGATCCTAGAGGTGATCCTAGTGGTGATCCTAGAGGTGATTCTAGAGGGGATTCTAGAGGTGATTCTAGTGGTGATTCTAGAGGTGATTCTAGTGGTGATTCTAGAGGTGATTCTAGAGGTGATTCTAGAGGTGATTCTAGTGATGATTCTAGAGGTGATTCTAGTGGTGATCCTAGAGGTTATCCTAGTGGTGATCCTAGAGGTGATTCTAGAGGTGATTCTAGAGGTGATTCTAGTGGTGATTCTAGAGGTGATTCTAGTGGTGATTCTAGAGGTGATTCTAGAGGTGATTCTAGTGATGATTCTAGAGGTGATTCTAGTGGTGATTCTAGAGCGCTGGTTATAATTCCAATGGTATTAACAGATTCTACGTCTATTTAATCAGATTGAGAGGAATAAGGCTGTAATCCCAAATGCCAACATATTCCCTATATAGTGCACTACTTTCACCCAGAGCCCTATGGGCCCTGTCAAAGGGAAGTAGGCGCCTTGTCCGAGCCAGAAGGGCCCTAATCTAAAGTAGTGCGCTATAGAGTACATGAGATACACGGTGCCATTTGGGACGCAAAGTAAGTCTGTCGGGTAAAAGGTATAGAAATCTCATCCCTCTTTCTGTTTAATTACTCCTTTCATTCCTTTCAGACTGTCCTCTCATCCTCCTACTAAAGCTGTCTTTAATCTTTTCCCAAACCGCAACCTGGAAATCCGATGAATTGTCGACATATTGACCCCCCCCCCCTTGGCGTGACACCCCCCTTCCCTTCTTGATCCAATCATAACGTAGCCTACGGGTGATTGATATATATATAAAGGCCCAGATGGTTTAGTTGGTCAACATTTGCACAACACATCAGTGAATTTTAGTTTCTACCACAGCAGACGGATGAGTAAGATACACGGTAAGTATCAACCATCTTACCACAGTGTACCACGAGGGCGACTGACACATAGAGGGGTCATTTAAAGTAATCACCTCCTGCTTGGAGAATGACGTGTATTTGGGATCAAATGATTATTTTGTCCAACATTTCCACAACATGGTTGTCAAAGAAGTTGATTACACAAACTCAACGTAGACACAACGTAGACAAAGTCTGATCACTTCCTTGTTCACCAGGATATTATTTTTAATCAGCTGTGATGGTCACTTAAATCCGATTGGCTAGGAACAGGGGATCAGCGTTGGTTAGGTCAAGGGTTAAAGGTGAAAGGTTAAAGAGTTGTATAGGCTTAACATAAAGATGATCCCTTTATATGTATAGGGCCAGTAAGGTCAAAGGTCATGGAGATATATAGGATTCATGACCCCAGAAACAACACTTACTCATAGAGCAGGTTAGCATTTTTTTTGCCATGAATCTTGTTATTGAGGCAGCCACAAAGTCATAAAATCTTATTTTAAACCTAACCTGAACCCTAACCTTAACCACACTGCTAACCCTAATGCGATGGTTAGTCCCGTGTGGCTCAGTTGGTAGAGCATGGTGTTTGCAACGCAAGGGTCGTGGGTTCGATTCCCACGGGGGACCAGTACAGGGGGAAAAAAATTATGAAATCTATGCATTCACTACTGTAAGATGCACTGGATAAGAGTGTATCCAGTGCAACTATTTTTTTTAATATAAATTATAACCAAAAATTTGTATTTTTACAATATGGCCAATTTTGACTTTGTAGCTGGAAAATCTAAGGGAAAATCGCTCAGTTCTGCTTCCAGGACAAGACTCATGACAATAAACTTCAACCTGCACTCCTGGAGCCTTGTAGAGCAGCCTGGTCTCCAAGACTAGACGTAACATAGTAAAAGTACATCCGAAAATACTCAAATTAGTATGATAAGTCGAGTTTGATATGGTTACAGAAGACAGAAAGACAGAAGGTTACTTAAGGATACACAGGTTACACAGGTTGAGGTTACACAAGGCTGCTGGGCCAGATGGATTACCAGGAGGTGTATTCTGAGCATGCTCTGACCAACTGGCAAATGTCTTCACTGACATTTTCAACCTCTCCCTGTCTGAGTCTGTAATACCAACATGTTTTAAGCAGACCACCATAGTCCCCTGTGCCCAAGAACACGAAGGTAACCTGCCTAAATGACTACCAGAAACCCTAGACCCACTCCAATTTGCATACCGCCCCAACAGATCCACAGATGATACAATCTTTATTGCACTCCACACTGCCCTTTCCCACCTGGACAAAAGGAACACCTATGTGAGAATGCTGTTCATTGACTACAGCTCAGCGTTCAACACCATAGTGCCCCCAAAGCTCCTCTATAAGCTAAGGACCCTGGACTAAACACCTCCCTCTGCAACTGGAACCTGGACTTCCTGACGGGCCGCCCCCAGGTGGTGAGGGTAGGTAACAACACATCCACCACGCTGTTCGTTAACACGGGGGCCCCTCAAGGGTGCGTGCTCAGTCCCCACCTGTACTCCCTGTTCACTCATGACTGCACGGCCAACACCATCATTAAGTTTGTTGACGACACAACATTGGTAGGCCTGATCACCGACAACGATGAGACAGTCTATAGGGAGGAGGTCAGAGACCTGACCGTGTCGTGCCAGGACAACAACCTCTCCCTCAACGTGATCAAGACAAAGGAGATGATCGTGGACTACAGGAAAAGGAGGACCGACCACGCCCCCATTCTCACCGACAGGGCTGAAGTGGAGCAGGTTGAGAGCTTCAAGTTCCTTGGTGTCCACATCACCAACAAACTAACATGGTCCAAGCACACCAAGACAGTCGTGAAGAGGGCATGACAAAACCTATTCCCCCTCAGGAGACTGAAAAGATTTGGCATGGGTCCTCAGATCCTCAAAAGGGTTTATAGCTGCACCATCGAGAGCATCATGATGGGTTACATCCCTGCCTAGTATGGCAACTGCTCGGCCTCTGACCGTAATGCACTACAGAGGGTAGTGCGTACGGCCCAGTACATCACTGGATCCAAGCTTTCTGCCATCCAGGACCTCTATACCAGGCGGTGTCAGAGGAAGGCAAAAAAATTGTCAAAGACTCCGGCCACCCTAGTTATAGACTGTTCTCTCTGCTACCACATGGCAAGCGGTACCGGAGCACCAAGTCTAGGTGCAAAAAGCTTCTTAATAGCTTCTACCCCCAAGCCATAAGACTTCTGAACATCTAATCAAATGGCTGCCCAGACTATTTGCACCCCCATGCTGCTGCTACTATTAACTTTGCATACTATTAACTATTAACTTTGCATAGCCGCTTTAATAACCCTACCTACATGGACATAATTACCTCAATTACCTAGACTAACCGGTGCCCCTGCACATTGACACATTGACTCTGTACCGGTGCCCCCCTGTATATAGCCTCCACATTGACTCTGTACCGGTACCCCCCTGTATATAGTCTCCACATTGACTCTGTACCGGTACTCCCTGTATATAGTCTCCACATTGAGTCTGTACCGGTACCCCCCTGTATATAGCCTCCACATTGGCTCTGTACCGTAATACCCTGTATATAGCCTCCACATTGACTCTGTACTGTAACACCCTGTATATAGGCTCCACATTGACTCTGTACCGGTACTCCCTGTATATAGCCTCCACATTGACTCTGTCCCGGTACCCCCTGTATATAGCTTCCACATTGACTCTGTACCATAACACCCTGTATATAGCCTCCACATTGACTCTGTACCGTAACACCCTGTATATAGGCTCCACATTGACTCAGTACCGGTACCCCCTGTATATAGCCTCCACATTGACTCTGTACCGGTACCTCCGTATATAGCCTCCACATTGACTCTGTACCGGTACCTCCGTATATAGCCTCCACATTGACTCTGTACTGGTACCCCCTGTATATACAGTGGGGGGGAAAAGTATTTGATCCCCTGCTGATTTTGCACGTTTGCCCACTTACAAAGAAATGATCAGTCTATAATTTTAATGGTAGGTTTATTTGAACAGTGAGAGACAGAGTAACAACAAAAATATCCAGAAAAACGCATGTCGAAAATGTTATAAATGGATTTTTGTCTATAACCAAGGGCTGCTCAGTATGTGCAGGTAATCCTTCCTAACAATATATATATATATATTTTAAGATATCCCGAATAACTGCAAAAGTGATGCTCTCACTTTTTGGAGGACATTTTTTTTTTTTTATCCGTGCCCGGTGGATGCAGAAAATGATAGCTAAGGAGATTCTGGCGTTTGATTGAAAATATACGGAGGGAGTCGAAATGAGAACACACAGAAGGCTGTTGTATAAAACACCTGTCTCCGGATTACATCTTCTAACTAAGGGCAACTTTGGCATCCGTGACAGAGAGGGAGAAGCGTTCATTTATTAATATGGGTAAGAGAGTGTAATTAACTATGCGTTTCAAATTTTGTCAGAAAGTTGTTTTCATTGCAAGTTAAAGCGTACTATTAGCTAGCTAGCAAACATTTAGTTGGTTAGCTACCTGCAGATTCATGCAGGCTAGTTACGTTATGAGTTGGGATTATGGTTCATTGTTTAGCTAGCTACCTACATGTCTGAACAAATGACTCCACTATGTAAGTAACCATTTCACTGTACGGTTTACACCTCCTGTGAAGCTTATTAAAGAGCATTGATACTAGCGAGAACAGTGTGCAGGTTTCTTCTTTGTTTCTCATCATGTGACAAATAAACGTTGATTTTATTTGATATAGTGTGTGTTTACCAGAGACAGTCTCACAACCGTAAGATATTTTCTGTAATTAACCCATTATCTTGTAAATTTAGATCTTACTGTGAGTTTATTTTCCTGTTACAATGAAGACAAATTAGCTACATTTAAGACGTTGTCAGCTATATGATGTAGTCATTATTTTAACTGGTTAGCCAACTAACTTAACGTTAGCTAGTCAGCTAACAAGCTGTTTAGAAAATTGCTTTTAGTTGCCTGGTTTGCTAGATTGACATTTACTAAATTCATTTTCAAATGGATTAGTTTATTGGTTCTAAAATACACAGTTATGCTATTTTGGACCACCAGGCTGCTGATGTCATGCATGCGAATCCTTAAAGAGATGGGTGGGGCTAAGGACTTAAGAGGGTGTGAACGATGCTGAATGGGTGGAGACAGCTCTTCACCAGTCTGCCAGTCAGCCAGTCAGCCAGTCAGTCACTAACCCTTAAAGAGATGGGAGGGGCTAAGGACTTAAGAGGGTGTGAACGAAGCTGAATGGGTGGAGTCAAAGAAGAGCTCTCCAGTAGTAGGTACCAAAACATTCAAGGGCCATTTTCTCAAAAGTGAAGTTACAAGTTTATCAACTTTCAAAGCAGAATCCTTTCCATTGTTTCCTCAACTTTAGTGTATGATAAACCATTTTCTAGCTCTGAGTCTCTACTTTTATCAAATGTAAAAAAACACAGTTAGAAATGTTGCTACATAAGACCGAATCGAGCCGGTCGGTTACATATACCATACAAATTGTAATTGTATTCATAGGAAATGAATGATGGACATACATGAATGAATACATCCCACAACAAACGCAGCATATCATACTAAATGGAGGGAGACAGATTTACATATAATATGTTACGTCTACCCCATGAGTCTAGGTTGTGTAGAGATCTGAAAGGATTTAATAGGTTTAAGCAATATGCTGCTATGGTAACAGCACCACCTTCACCTCTGTTGTCAAGGGGGGTAGGGGCTAAAGGGGTTAGGGGGTAGTATCCAGGGGGGGTAGTGTCTAGGGCGTAGTGTCATAGGTGTTAAGGGGCTAGGGGTCATTTCTGGCAAAGGTTAGTGGAACCTTAGTTGTAGAGAACGGGTTCGTGGTAATGCCTGGAGTGGAATCAGTGGAATGGTATCCAATACATCAAACACATGGTTTCCAGGTGTTTGTTGTCATTCCATTTGTTCGGTTCCGGGCCATTATTATGAGCCGTCCTCCCCTCTGCAGCCTCCTGTGATTTCTGGTCAGGTGATTGTACTAGCTCAGCCTTAATTTAGCCTTCATTAGTCACATAAAGGACTGAATTCAACATTGAGAAATGCATGCAGAGCTCAAAATCTTCACACAAATCAACCAGTGACATCATTGCTTTATTTGAGATGGAAACCAAAAGCCTTAGATTTCTCTCTTCGTACTCTGAAGTTAGGATTAGACCCACAATGTGAGGCTAGTCTTAATTAGTTGTTTGATGAAGATGTCGACACAGTGCCAAGCTCAGCGGTCCTGTCAGACACGGTGCAGGTGTAAGAAGCACTATCTCTGAGACTACGACAGCAATGACCCAGCTTCTAGCCCCTTCACAACCCTCTTTAATGGACCAACCTGTATCAGCACATGACCCGCTGGATGATTGGGGTTACTGTTTGAGTAGGATCTTAGTTTGAGTTAGAGACTTGTGCTGTAGTTTTACAGGTGTAGGAGGAAAGGCGAAGGACATTGTCTGTAGGGCAGGTGTAGGAGGAAAGGCGAAGGACATTGTCTGTAGGGCAGGTGTAGGAGGAAAGGCGAAGGACATTGTCTGTAGGGCAGGTGTAGGAGGAAAGGCGAAGGACATTGTCTGTAGGGCAGGTGTAGGAGGAAAGGCGAAGGACATTGTCTGTAGGGCAGGTGTAGGAGGAAAGGCGAAGGACATTGTCTGTAGGGCAGGTGTAGGAGGAAAGGCGAAGGACATTGTCTGTAGGGCAGGTGTAGGAGGAAAGGCCAAAGACATTGTTTTCAAGTAACTTTTTAGTCTTCTGTCTTATGCAAGGTCTCCATTTGTTAGTCCTCTCTGTTTGTCCTCTCTGTTAGTCCTCCGTGTTAGTCCTCTGTGTTAGTCCTCCGTGTTAGTCCTCTGTGTTAGTCCTCTCTGCTAGTCCTATATTAGGTCTGCATTTCTCTGTGCCTTGTTTTATGTTGCTAGTGTCTGTCTTTCTCTTCACCTCTCTCGCTCTCTCTCTTTTTTATATTGAATTTAGTTACAATACACAAAAAAAAAACAATAAACAGCTTAACGTTTACATACATTTCCACCAACATGAATGACATCACACTTGCTCAGACCCACATGTTCCACCGTGTCCACGCCCAGTGATGTGTCTAACATGGTCCAAACACACCAAGACAGTGGGTCCTCAGATCCTCAAAAGGGTTTATAGCTGCACCATCGAGAGCATCCTGATGTGTCCTAAGACTCTGCCCCGTTTGACTTCAGAGTGTGTTATGGATGTTTCTATCTCTAGCCAGATTTGTTTCAATCATAAAATAATATAGCATTTCATTCTTCTATTCTCTTAATGTTGGAGTATGATTTGACTTCCAGTATTTAAGTAAATCGCTTCTTTTAATATAAATGCGTGAAAATAATATTGTCTACCCATTGGGTATCTCACCACACCTCCATATGCAAATATGTCTTGAATTATGTCGATAGATGGATAAAAAATAAACTTACATTGTAAAACTTCTGACAGCCATCTTTCTAACACTGACCATAATGTATGGACTTTAGAACATTCTTTATAGAATTTATATTTATATTTTATATAACAACTTTATAACACTCCCAGAACACCTGAATTATTGACTCTTTGTTAGTTCGACACTTAAGACGTGACTCTGCTTTTGTTGCTGAAGAATTTGGGAATTTTGTCTCTTGTATTATACATTCTATACATTTAGTTTATACTGGATTAAGTGTACAATTTTATTAACTGTAATTTTGTTTGTTATGTTCCAACACTCCCACCAACTTGTGCCAATATGAGTTCATTTTAAGTCTTGCTTACAATAGTTTAGATTTTTTTCTTAGATTTTGTCAGATGGCTCTCTGCAGGGATTTGTGTATATTACCTACCATATGAGTATATTTTTGGGAATCAAATAGGATTCTCTCAACATTGCTCTGATTTCCATAATATTTCAGTTCAAAATGTTGTGATATAAAAGTTTTGAATTGCGTATTTTTGAAAATGTCAGTCCAAAATTGCTTTTTGATTCTGTCATGGAAATAACCCTCCCTCACTTCCTCTGTCATTCTCTCTGCTTCATTCTTATTCTCTCCCTCACACCCTGCCCCCCTCACATGTTTCTGTGCTGTCAACACTTTCCAAAGATAACACCTCACCCTCCGCACCCCCTCCCCCCTCCTAACCCAACCCTCACCGCCAGGCCCTCTCCACCCCTCCTCTCCCCTGCTTCCCTAACCCTCACCGCCAGGCCCTCTCACCCCTCCTCCCTCCTGCTCCCCCAACCCTCACCACCAGGCCCTCTCCACCCCTCCTCTCCCCTCCTAACCCAAACCTCACCGCCAGGCCCTCTCCACCCCTCCTCTCCCCTGCTTCCCTAACCCTCACCACCAGGCCCTCTCCACCCCTCCTCTCCCCTGCTTCCCCAACCCTCACCACCAGGCCCTCTCCACCCCTCCTCTCCCCTGCTTCCCCAACCCTCACCGCCAGGCCCTCTCCCTCCTGTCTTCTATTAGCCCTCCTCCACACTCCTGTCCCCCTTCAGTGTCAGGCTTGCTGCAGGCATGCAAGAACGCTGAAACCAGGGTGCTAAAATTAACTCTCAAGTACCAAGGCAATCTCACTGGGCCACAGAGACAGCAGAGAAAGAGGGAGAGAGAGACTATACTTTACATCCAATACTGACTTTGCACACCTTGAATTGAGAGGATGGTTTTCACTCGGGAACATCAGACAAACTTTCCCTGAGGGCAATGAAGCTGAACAATATGAAACTACTGTAAAACACTCCCTGAAACACACACTGCAAACCATGGTGATGTATACTGTAACACTACTGCGTATACCAGGACTGTTGTGCTAGCACAGACTGGCATATGTTCCAGGAGTACACCACATCAGTCACTGGCTTCATCAATAAGTGCATCGATGACGTCCTCCCCTCAGTGACCGTACGTACATATCCCAACCAGAAGCCATGGATTACAGGCAACTTCCATACTGAGCTAAAGGGTAGAGCTGCCACTTTCAAGGAGCGGGACTCTAACCCGGACGCTTATAAAAAATCCTGTTATGCCCTCCGACGAACCATCAAACAAGCAAAGCGTAAATACAGGACTAAGATTGAATCCTACTACAGAGAGGACTGTTAGTCCTCTGTGTTAGTCCTCTCTCATAGTCTTATACAAGGTCACCATTTGTTAGTCCTCTCTGCTAGTCCTATATTAGGTCTCCGTGTGTTAGTCCTCTCTGTTAGTCCTATATTAGGTCTCCATTTGTTAGTCCTCTCTATTGATTCTACTCTAGGTCTCCACGTGTTAGTCCTCTCTGCTATTCCTCTGTGTTAGTCCTCTCTGCTAGTCCTATATTAGGTCTCCATTTGTTAGTCCTCTCTGTTGATTCTACTCTAGGTCTCCATGTGTTAGTCCTCTCTTCTAGTCCTATATTAGGTCTCCATGTGTTAGTCCTCTGTGTTAGTCCTCTGTGTTAGTCCTCTCTGTTAGTCCTATATTAGGTCTCCATTTGTTAGTCCTCTCTATTGATTCTACTCTAGGTCTCCACGTGTTAGTCCTCTCTGCTAGTCCTCTGTGTTAGTCCTCTCTGTTAGTCCTATACTAGGTCTCCATGTGTTAGTCCTCTCTGCTAGTCCTATATTAGGTCTCCATTTGTTAGTCCTCTCTGTTGATTCTACTCTAGGTCTCCATGTGTTAGTCCTCTCTGCTAGTCCTATATTAGGTCTCCATGTGTTAGTCCTCTGTGTTAGTCCTCTGTGTTAGTCCTCTCTGTTAGTCCTATATTAGGCTCCGGGTCCCGGAGTCCTCTGTGTTAGTCCTCTGTGTTAGTCCTCTCTGTTAGTCCTATATTAGGTCTCCATGTGTTAGTCCTCTGTGTTAGTCCTCTGTGTTAGTCCTCTCTGTTAGTCCTATATTAGGTCTCCATTTGTTAGTCCTCTCTGTTGATTCTACTCTAGGTCTCCATTTCTCTGTGCCTTTTTTAATGTTTATAGTGTCTGTCTTTCTCTTCACCACATCAGTCACTGGCTTCATCAATAAGTGCATCGATGACGTCATCCCCACAGTGACCGTACGTACATATCCCAACCAGAAGCCATGGATTACAGGCAACATCCATACTGAGCTAAAGGGTAGAGCTGCCACTTTCAAGGAGCGGGACTCTAACCCGGAAGCTTATAAAAAATCCTGTTATGCCCTCCGACGAACCATCAAACAAGCAAAGCGTAAATACAGGACTAAGATTGAATCCTACTACACCGGCCCTGATGCTCGTCGGAGCTGCCCAGTAACACAAGTCTACCAGATGAGTGTAATTACTTCTAAGCTCACTTCGAGGCAAGCAACACTGAAGCAGGCATGAGAGCAGCAGCTGTTCTGGACAACTGTGTGATCACGCTCTCCGTAGCCTTTAAACAGGTCAACATTCACAAGTCCACAGGACCTTACGGATTACCAGGACGTGTACTCCGATTATGCGCTGACCAACTGGCAAGTGTCTTCACTGACATTTTCAACCTCTCCCTGACCGAGTTCTTAATACCTACATGTTTCAAGCAGACCACCATAGTCCCTCTGGGCAAGAACACCAAGGTAACCTGCCTACATGATTACCGACCCGTAGCACTCACATCTGTAGCCATGAAGTGCTTTGAAAGGTTGGTCATGACTCACATCAACACCATTATCCCAGAAACCCTAGACCCACTCCTGTTCGCATACCACCCCAACAGATCCACAGATGACGCATCTCTATTGCACTCCACACTGCCCTTTCCCACCTGGACAAAAGGAACACCTATGTGAGAATGCTGTTCATTGACTACAGCTCAGCGTTCAACAGCATAGTGCACTCAAAGCTCATCACTAAGCTCAGGACCTTGGATCCTGGACTTCCTAACGGGCCGCCCCCAGGTGGTGAGGGTAGGCAACATCACATCTGCACACTGTTCTTCAACATGGGGGCCCCTTGTACTCCCTTGTTCACCCACGACTGCCTGGCCAAGCATGACTCCAACACCATCATTAAATTTGCTGACGATTCACCGACAATGATGACACAGCCTATATGGAGGAGGGCAGTGACCTGGCCGTGTGGTGCCAGGTCAACAACCTCTCCCTCAATGTGATCAAGACAAAGAAGATGATTGTGGACTACAGGAAAAGGAGGACCGAGCACACCCCCATTCTCATCGACGGGGCTGAAGTGGAGCATGTTAAGAGCTTCAAGATACCTTGGTGTCCACATCACCAACAAACTAACATGGTCCAAGCACACCAAGACAGTCGTGAAGAGGGCATGACAAAACCTATTCCCCCTCAGGAGACTGAAAAGATTTGGCATGGGGTCCTCAGATCCTCAAAACGTTCTAGAGCTGCACCACTGTCTTGGTAACAAGCTGAGGGATGGAGAAATTTAGCCACTCTGAAATTCATGGACAGAGCTATGCAAGAACTTACCTCCCATGAAATCGAAATTAGTTTTAAAGCTATACAGTGTTTGTATAGATTTAATACAGGCTGATATTTTGATTCTTATTTTTTATTTTGGGTTCTGATGGGGTATGACAGTTGAACTAAGGTCATGATCGTTATATTTTTCAAAAATCAATATCATTCATTTAAAAGACTTAAATGTAAATGTAAAAGTACTAAAACTGAAGTATCAATCGGCCTTTTAAAGTGTGGAGTGTGTTTTAAAACACAGTGTTTTATGTTAAAGGCCAAGTACAGTCAAAAAATGTGATATTCCTGTGTTTAATACATATCTCCACACTTTGAGGTCAGAATAATACTGTGAAATTGTGAAAATTATGATAATACCCTTTTAGTGTAAGAGCTGTTTGAAAATCCTGCCTGAATTTTCAGTCTGTTTTGGTGGGAAAGAGTTTTGGCTTTCCATGGTGACATCACCATGTGGTAAATGAGTTAATAGACCAATAAGAAAGACAGTTCCAAACCTCTCTGCCAATAACAGCTCATTTTCAGTTTTCCCCTCACCACTCAAACCACTCCCAGGCAGTCCTATCAAAATTCTTGCTTTAGAAATTGCTCTTTGCTAAGAAGCCATTTTTTTTAAATATTTTTTTTTAAACAATCGCAGTTAGGTACTTCATTGTTACCCAGAAATGATTTGATAATGAGATGAAAATGGCTGAATTGGCCCTTTAAACAGAAGACACTGCTTGCTTTGGATCAGACAGTGGTGGAAAAAGTACTCAATTGTCATACTTGAGTAAAAGTAAAGATACCTTAATAGAAAATGACTCAAGGAAAAGTCACCCAGTAAAATACTACTTAAGTAAAAGTCTAAAAGTATTTGTTCTAAAAGTATTTGGTTTTAAATATACATTTTATCAAAAGTAAAAATGTACTTAAGTATGAAAAGTAAAAGTAGAAACCATTTCAAATTCTTTATATTAAGCAAACCAGACTGGAATTATAATTTTTTTATTTTTATTGACGGATAGCCAGGAGCACACTCCAACACTCAGACATAATTTACAAACAAAGCATTTGTGTATAGTGATTCCACCAGATCAGAGGTAGTAGGGATGACCAGGGATGTTCTCTTGATAAGTGTGTGAATTGGGTAATTTTCCTGTCAAAAAATGTACACGAGTACTTTTGGGTGTCAGGGAAAATGTATGGAGTAAAAAGTACATTATTTTCTTTAGGAATGTAGTGAGGTAAAAATAAAAGTTGGTAAAAATATAAATAGTAAAGTACATGTATCCCCCCAAAACAACTTAAGTAGTACTTTAAAGTATTTTTACATAAGTACTTTACACCATGTTGGTACTCCCCCACCACTGTGACAAATATTCTGGAATCTATAGAAATGCATTTATTAATATATACACTCGTTTTTGCCATGATTACTATATTACAGACACCTTCATGCATAAAATAAAGTATATTATGCGAGCTAAACATATATATATATAAAAACCTTTTCCTTAAAGTAACATTTTTTGGAGAGTACTGTTACTATACTACAAATACTTAAATAAATGTAATTTTGTCCTTGAAACATTTAATTGAAATACTGTAGAATTCCTTTCATTCCTATTGGGGAGTGCCAATATGGCCGACCAGTGGCTTCAAAGCCTCTCATTGGCTAATACATAGTATCAAGAATCTAGTGTTTATATACATCATTGGATCAGACCCCCGACAACTCAGCCACTCAGCTCTGGAATGCCAGATTTTTTTTATTTATTTAGCCTTTTATTCTGACAAATGTATACGCCTGGCTATGACCTGACCAGGATAAACTCTCTGGGAGGGAGAGAGAGGGAGAGAGGGAGGGAGAGAGAGAGAGAAAGGGAGGGAGAGCGAGGGGGAGAGAGAGAGAGAGAGGGAGGGAGAGAGGGAGGGAGAGAGAGAGAGATAGGGAGGGGGAGAGAGAGGGAGAGAGAGAGAAAGGGAGGGAGAGCGAGGGGCAGAGAGAGAGAGAGGGAGGGAGAGAGCGAGGGAGAGATGGAGAGAGAGGGGGAGAGAGGGAGAGAGAGAGGGAGGGAGAGAGAGAGAGTTAGGGAGGGAGAGAGAGGGGGAGAGAGAAGGAGAGATAATGGATTTAGAGGATGTTTGGGGAGATGGGAAGAGGGAGTGTTTCCAGGGAATTTGTTTTTGGGTAGTACATTTCCAGAGGAAACAGGAGGGAAAAACAAAGAGTAAGGAAATCTACCTGCCAGAACACTCACTGGCCATGAGGACAACATTATGTCATACTCTCACTGTCAGGTAGAGAGAAAAAGAACGAGAGCGAGAGAGAGAAGGGGGTAGTAAAGAGGCAGAGAGAAAGAGGTCTAGGGGACCTAGAGAGAAAGAGAGAGAGAGAGAGAAGTCTACCTCCCAGAACACTCACTGGCCATGAGGACATGGTTATGTCAATGTCAGGTAAAGAAGAAGAGAGGGAGAGATAGAGAGAGGGAGGGGTAGAGAGAGGGATAGAGAGAGGGAGGCGTAGAGAAAGGGATAGAGCAAGGGAGAGAGAGAGCAAGATTTATGATCTGTGGCCTCAAGAAAAGGGAAACCAGTGAAGATCCATTGTAAATACAACCCATATTTTTATATATATTTTTTTTTACTATTTGCACATCGTTACAACACCTGTATATAGCCATAATTAGACATTGGAAATGTCTCTATTCCTTCTGTGAGTGTAATGTTTACTGTTCAGTTGTTGTTGTTGTTAATTTCACTTTTATTCATTATCTATTTAATTTGCTTTGACGATGTTAACATGTGTTTCCCATGCCAATAAAGTCCTTAAATTGAATTGAATTGAAATTGAGAGACAAAGAGAAATTCAACATATCAATTAGGATCTGGCTAAAAAATACTTGAATCAGTTGCAGAACCCATTGCCCTTTATGGTTGTGAGGTCTGGGGTCCGATCACCAACCAAGAATTCACAATATGGGACAAACACCAAATTGAGTCCCTGCATGTAGAATTCTGCTAAACTATCCGACAACACAACGTAGAACAACAAATGTATGAACATATTAGAGATACATATTTCCCTCAGATTATACAGCTCCTCAAAATGACTTGATACCATGTAGATACCAGATACCATGCAGATACCAGATACCATGTAGATACCAGATACCAGATACCATGTAGATACCAGATACCATGTAGATACCAGATACCATGTAGATACCAGATACCATGCAGATACCAGATACCATGCAGATACAAGATACCATGTAGATACCAGATACCATGTAGATACTAGATACCATGTAGATACTAGATACCATGTAGATACCAGATACCATGTAGATACCAGATACCATGTAGATACTAGATACCATGTAGATACTAGATACCATGCAGATACCAGATACCATGTAGATACCAGATACCATGTAGATACCAGATACCATGCAGATACCAGATACCATGCAGATACAAGATACCATGTAGATACCAGATACCATGTAGATACTAGATACCATGTAGATACCAGATACTAGATACCATGTAGATACCAGATACCATGTAGATACCAGATACCAGATACCATGTAGATACCAGATACCATGCAGATACTAGATACCATGTAGATACTAGATACCATGCAGATACCAGATACCATGCAGATACCAGATACCATGCAGATACCAGATACCATGTAGATACCAGATACCATGTAGATACTAGATACCATGTAGATACCAGATACTAGATACCATGTAGATACCAGATACCATGTAGATACCAGATACCATGCAGATACAAGATACCATGTAGATACCAGGTACCATGGAGATACTAGATACCATGTAGATACCAGATACTAGATACCATGTAGATACCAGATACCATGTAGATACCAGATACCATGCAGATACAAGATACCATGTAGATACCATGTAGATACCAGATACTAGATACCATGTAGATACCATGTAGATACCAGATAACATGTAGATACCATGTAGATACCAGATACCATTTAGATTCCAGATATCATGTAGATACCAGATACCATGCAGATACCAGATACCATGTAGATACCAGATACCATGTAGATACTAGATTGCAGATACTAGATACCAGATAACAGATACCATGTAGATACCAGATAACATGTAGATACCATGTAGATACCAGATACCATTTAGATTCCAGATACCATGTAGATACCAGATACCATGCAGATACCAGATACCATGTAGATACCAGATACCAGATACCATGCAGATACCAGATACCATACAGATACTAGATACCATGTAGATACCAGATACCATGCAGATACCATGCAGATACCAGATACCAGATACCATGTAGATACCAGATACCAGATACCATACAGATACTAGATACCATGTAGATACCAGATACCAGGTACCATGCAGATACCATGTAGATACCAGATACCAGATACCAGATACCATGCAGATACCATGCAGATACCAGATACCATGCAGATACCAGATACCATACAGATACTAGATACCATGTAGATACCAGATACCATGCAGATACCATGCAGATACCAGATACCAGATACCATGTAGATACCAGATACCAGATACCATGCAGATACCATGTAGATACCAGATACCAGATACCAGATACCATGCAGATACCATGCAGATACCAGATACCATGCAGATACCAGATACCATGTAGATACCAGATACCATACAGATACTCCCCCTCTCTCTCTCTCATTCTCTCCCCCTCTCTCTCTCTCATTCTCTCCCCCTCTCTCTCTCTCATTCTCTCCCCCTCTCTCTCTCTCATTCTCTCCCCCTCTCTCTCTCTCATTCTCTCCCCCTCTCTCTCATTCTCTCCCCCTCTCTCTCTCTCATTCTCTCCCCCTCTCTCTCATTCTCTCCCCCTCTCTCTCTCTCATTCTCTCCCCCTCTCTCTCTCTCTCTCTCATTCTCTCCCTCTCTCTCCACTGACCCCCTTATTATAGACCACTACTGGGGAGCTCTTTAGAAGGGGGAACCAACAATCGGTTGGAGGGAGAAGTTGGGGTGAGGTTGCAAGCAGGGTTAAATCCCCTCTGAGGGAAGAGTCAGCAGTCTACTTTAACCGGGCTTAGTGCTGGACCACCAGCCGTGTCGCGTTGAAATGACTCCCCTCAGAGGGAAGAGTCAGCAGTCTACTGTAACCGGGCTTAGTGCTGGACCACCAGCCGTGTCGCGTTGAAATGACTCCCCTCTGTCTGTCTGACCCTCCCGCCAGACCGTTGTGCTGTCCTGAAATAATTCCCCCTTTGGTGGACCTGTTGCATCTGTGATGATTGATATGTGATCTGGGGAGAACATTACAGAAAGAGGATGACAGTTACGCATGTTTCCCCCCCCCCCCCCCCCCCCCCCCCCTCATGGTCCAAGGTCAGGATTTCGCTCTGAGGTCTTAAAATATATCATCACTCCCCACAATCTGACTTCGTCCTTGACCTCATCTCGGAATTACCCTCCTCTTTCACCCCTCGGGTTGTGTTACTCAGGAAGGACTGTTGGACGTCTCGGAATTACCCTGGTATGATGGTACTGCTTCTTATTGTTGAATAGAGAACGCTGTTTGTCTTGGAGACAGCTTGGAGATATGCTCCCATCTACATTCTACAGCCATCTGGAGACAGCTTGGAGAGATGCTCCCATCTACATTCTACAGCCATCTGGAGACAGCTAGGAGAGATGCTCCCCTCTACATTCTACAGCCATCTGGAGACAGCTTGGAGAGATGCTCCCATCTACATTCTACAGCCATCTGGAGACAGCTTGGAGAGATGCTCCCTCTACATTCTACAGCCATCTGGAGACAGCTTGGAGAGATGCTCCCTCTACATTCTACAGCCATCTGGAGACAGCTTGGAGAGATGCTCCCTCTACATTCTACAGCCATCTGGAGACAGCTTGGAGAGATGCTCCCCTCTACATTCTACAGCCATCTGGAGACAGCTTAGAGAGATGCTCCCTCTACATTCTACAGCCATCTGGAGACAGCTTGGAGAGATGCTCCCTCTACATTCTACAGCCATCTGGAGACAGCTTGGAGAGATGCTCCCCTCTACATTCTACAGCCATCTGGAGACAGCTTGGAGAGATGCTCCCTCTACATTCTACAGCCATCTGGAGACAGCTTGGAGAGATGCTCCACTCTACATTCTACAGCCATCTGGAGACAGCTTGGAGAGATGCTCCCTCTACATTCTACAGCCATCTGGAGACAGCTTGGAGAGATGCTCCCTCTACATTCTACATCCATCTGGAGACAGCTTAGAGAGATGCTCCCTCTACATTCTACAGCCATCTGGAGACAGCTTGGAGAGATGCTCCCTCTACATTCTACATCCATCTGGAGACAGCTTAGAGAGATGCTCCCCTCTACATTCTACAGCCATCTGGAGACAGCTTGGAGAGATGCTCCCTCTACATTCTACAGCCATCTGGAGACAGCTTGGAGAGATGCTCCCCTCTACATTCTACAGCCATCTGGAGACAGCTTGGAGAGATGCTCCCCTCTACATTCTGGAGACAGCTTGGAGAGATGCTCCCTCTACATTCTACAGCCATCTGGAGACAGCTTGGAGAGATGCTCCCCTCTACATTCTGGAGACAGCTTGGAGAGATGCTCCCTCTACATTCTACAGCCATCTGGAGACAGCTTGGAGAGATGCTCCCTCTACATTCTACAGCCATCTGGAGACAGCTTGGAGAGATGCTCCCTCTACATTCTACAGCCAACTGGAGACAGCTTGGAGAGATGCTCCCTCTACATTCTACAGCCATCTGGAGACAGCTTGGAGAGATGCTCCCCTCTACATTCTACAGCCATCTGGAGACAGCTTAGAGAGATGCTCCCTCTACATTCTACAGCCATCTGGAGACAGCTTGGAGAGATGCTCCCTCTACATTCTACAGCCATCTGGAGACAGCTTGGAGAGATGCTCCATTATACATTCTACAGCCATCTGGAGACAGCTTGGAGAGATGCTCCCTCTACATTCTACAGCCATCTGGAGACAGCTTAGAGATATGCTCCCTCTACATTCTACAGCCATCTGGAGACAGCTTAGAGAGATGCTCCCTCTACATTCTACAGCCATCTGGAGACAGCTTAGAGAGATGCTCCCTCTACATTCTACAGCCATCTGGAGACAGCTTGGAGAGATGCTCCCTCTACATTCTACAGCCATCTGGAGACAGCTTAGAGAGATGCTCCCTCTACATTCTACAGCCATCTGGAGACAGCTTGGAGAGATGCTCCCCTCTACATTCTACAGCCATCTGGAGACAGCTTGGAGAGATGCTCCCTCTACATTCTACAGCCATCTGGAGACAGCTTGGAGAGATGCTCCGTCTACATTCTGGAGACAGCTTGGAGAGATGCTCCCTCTACATTCTACATCCATCTGGAGACAGCTTAGAGAGATGCTCCCTCTACATTCTACAGCCATCTGGAGACAGATTGGAGAGATGCTCCCTCTACATTCTACAGCCATCTGGAGACAGCTTGGAGAGATGCTCCCCTCTACATTCTACAGCCATCTGGAGACAGCTTGGAGAGATGCTCCCTCTACATTCTACAGCCATCTGGAGACAGCTTGGAGAGATGCTCCCTCTACATTCTACAGCCATCTGGAGACAGCTTGGAGAGATGCTCCCTCTACATTCTACAGCCAACTGGAGACAGCTTGGAGAGATGCTCCCTCTACATTCTACAGCCATCTGGAGACAGCTTGGAGAGATGCTCCCCTCTACATTCTACAGCCATCTGGAGACAGCTTAGAGAGATGCTCCCTCTACATTCTACAGCCATCTGGAGACAGCTTGGAGAGATGCTCCCTCTACATTCTACAGCCATCTGGAGACAGCTTGGAGAGATTCTCCCCTCTACATTCTACAGCCATCTGGAGACAGCTTGGAGAGATGCTCCCCTCTACATTCTACAGCCATCTGGAGACAGCTTGGAGAGATGCTCCCTCTACATTCTACAGCCATCTGGAGACAGCTTAGAGATATGCTCCCTCTACATTCTACAGCCATCTGGAGACAGCTTAGAGAGATGCTCCCTCTACATTCTACAGCCATCTGGAGACAGCTTAGAGAGATGCTCCCTCTACATTCTACAGCCATCTGGAGACAGCTTAGAGAGATGCTCCCTCTACATTCTACAGCCATCTGGAGACAGCTTGGAGAGATGCTCCCTCTACATTCTACAGCCATCTGGAGACAGCTTAGAGAGATGCTCCCTCTACATTCTACAGCCATCTGGAGACAGCTTGGAGAGATGCTCCCATCTACATTCTACAGCCATCTGGAGACAGCTTGGAGAGATGCTCCCATCTACATTCTACAGCCATCTGGAGACAGCTAGGAGAGATGCTCCCCTCTACATTCTACAGCCATCTGGAGACAGCTTGGAGAGATGCTCCCATCTACATTCTACAGCCATCTGGAGACAGCTTGGAGAGATGCTCCCTCTACATTCTACAGCCATCTGGAGACAGCTTGGAGAGATGCTCCCATCTACATTCTACAGCCATCTGGAGACAGCTAGGAGAGATGCTCCCCTCTACATTCTACAGCCATCTGGAGACAGCTTGGAGAGATGCTCCCATCTACATTCTACAGCCATCTGGAGACAGCTTGGAGAGATGCTCCCTCTACATTCTACATCCATCTGGAGACAGCTTAGAGAGATGCTCCCTCTACATTCTACAGCCATCTGGAGACAGCTTGGAGAGATGCTCCCTCTACATTCTACATCCATCTGGAGACAGCTTAGAGAGATGCTCCCTCTACATTCTACAGCCATCTGGAGACAGCTTGGAGAGATGCTCCCCTCTACATTCTACAGCCATCTGGAGACAGCTTGGAGAGATGCTCCCTCTACATTCTACAGCCATCTGGAGACAGCTTGGAGAGATGCTCCCCTCTACATTCTACAGCCATCTGGAGACAGCTTGGAGAGATGCTCCCCTCTACATTCTGGAGACAGCTTGGAGAGATGCTCCCTCTACATTCTACAGCCATCTGGAGACAGCTTGGAGAGATGCTCCCCTCTACATTCTGGAGACAGCTTGGAGAGATGCTCCCTCTACATTCTACAGCCATCTGGAGACAGCTTGGAGAGATGCTCCCTCTACATTCTACAGCCATCTGGAGACAGCTTGGAGAGATGCTCCCTCTACATTCTACAGCCAACTGGAGACAGCTTGGAGAGATGCTCCCTCTACATTCTACAGCCATCTGGAGACAGCTTGGAGAGATTCTCCCCTCTACATTCTACAGCCATCTGGAGACAGCTTGGAGAGATGCTCCATTATACATTCTACAGCCATCTGGAGACAGCTTGGAGAGATGCTCCCTCTACATTCTACAGCCATCTGGAGACAGCTTAGAGATATGCTCCCTCTACATTCTACAGCCATCTGGAGACAGCTTAGAGAGATGCTCCCTCTACATTCTACAGCCATCTGGAGACAGCTTAGAGAGATGCTCCCTCTACATTCTACAGCCATCTGGAGACAGCTTGGAGAGATGCTCCCTCTACATTCTACAGCCATCTGGAGACAGCTTAGAGAAATGCTCCCTCTACATTCTACAGCCATCTGGAGACAGCTTGGAGAGATGCTCCCCTCTACATTCTACAGCCATCTGGAGACAGCTTGGAGAGATGCTCCCTCTACATTCTACAGCCATCTGGAGACAGCTTGGAGAGATGCTCCGTCTACATTCTGGAGACAGCTTGGAGAGATGCTCCCTCTACATTCTACATCCATCTGGAGACAGCTTAGAGAGATGCTCCCTCTACATTCTACAGCCATCTGGAGACAGATTGGAGAGATGCTCCCTCTACATTCTACAGCCATCTGGAGACAGCTTGGAGAGATGCTCCCCTCTACATTCTACAGCCATCTGGAGACAGCTTGGAGAGATGCTCCCTCTACATTCTACAGCCATCTGGAGACAGCTTGGAGAGATGCTCCCTCTACATTCTACAGCCATCTGGAGACAGCTTGGAGAGATGCTCCCTCTACATTCTACAGCCAACTGGAGACAGCTTGGAGAGATGCTCCCTCTACATTCTACAGCCATCTGGAGACAGCTTGGAGAGATGCTCCCCTCTACATTCTACAGCCATCTGGAGACAGCTTAGAGAGATGCTCCCTCTACATTCTACAGCCATCTGGAGACAGCTTGGAGAGATGCTCCCTCTACATTCTACAGCCATCTGGAGACAGCTTGGAGAGATTCTCCCCTCTACATTCTACAGCCATCTGGAGACAGCTTGGAGAGATGCTCCCCTCTACATTCTACAGCCATCTGGAGACAGCTTGGAGAGATGCTCCCTCTACATTCTACAGCCATCTGGAGACAGCTTAGAGATATGCTCCCTCTACATTCTACAGCCATCTGGAGACAGCTTAGAGAGATGCTCCCTCTACATTCTACAGCCATCTGGAGACAGCTTAGAGAGATGCTCCCTCTACATTCTACAGCCATCTGGAGACAGCTTAGAGAGATGCTCCCTCTACATTCTACAGCCATCTGGAGACAGCTTGGAGAGATGCTCCCTCTACATTCTACAGCCATCTGGAGACAGCTTAGAGAGATGCTCCCTCTACATTCTACAGCCATCTGGAGACAGCTTGGAGAGATGCTCCCCTCTACATTCTACAGCCATTTGGAGACAGCTTGGAGAGATGCTCCCTCTACATTCTACAGCCATCTGGAGACAGCTTGGAGAGATGCTCCCTCTACATTCTACAGCCATCTGGAGACAGCTTGGAGAGATGCTCCCCTCTACATTCTACAGCCATCTGGAGACAGCTTGGAGAGATGCTCCCTTTACATTCTACAGCCATCTGGAGACAGCTTAGAGAGATGCTCCCCTCTACATTCTACAGCCATCTGGAGAAAGCTTGGAGAGATGCTCCCTCTACATTCTACAGCCATCTGGAGACAGCTTGGAGAGATGCTCCCTCTACATTCTACAGCCATCTGGAGACAGCTTAGAGAGATGCTCCCTATACATTCTACAGCCATCTGGAGACAGCTTGGAGAGATGCTCCCCTCTACATTCTACAGCCATCTGGAGACAGCTTGGAGAGATGCTCCCTCTACATTCTACAGCCATCTGGAGACAGCTTGGAGAGATGCTCCCTCTACATTCTACAGCCATCTGGAGACAGCTTGGAGAGATGCTCCCTCTACATTCTACAGCCATCTGGAGACAGCTTGGAGAGATGCTCCCTCTACATTCTACAGCCATCTGGAGACAGCTTGGAGAGATGCTCCCTCTACATTCTACAGCCATCTGGAGACAGCTTGGAGAGCTGCTCCCCTCTACATTCTACAGCCATCTGGAGAAAGCTTGGAGAGATGCTCCCTCTACATTCTACAGCCATCTGGAGACAGCTTAGAGAGATGCTCCCTCTACATTCTACAGCCATCTGGAGACAGCTTAGAGAGATGCTCCCTCTACATTCTACAGCCATCTGGACACAGCTTGGAGAGATGCTCCCTCTACATTCTACAGCCATCTGGAGACAGCTTGGAGAGATGCTCCCCTCTACATTCTACAGCCATCTGGAGACAGCTTGGAGAGATGCTCCCCTCTACATTCTGGAGACAGCTTGGAGAGATGCTCCCTCTACATTCTACAGCCATCTGGAGACAGCTTGGAGAGATGCTCCCTCTACATTCTACAGCCATCTGGAGACAGCTTGGAGAGATGCTCCCTCTACATTCTACAGCCATCTGGAGACAGCTTGGAGAGATGCTCCCTCTACATTCTACAGCCATCTGGAGACAGCTTGGAGAGATGCTCCCTCTACATTCTACAGCCATCTGGAGACAGCTTGGAGAGCTGCTCCCCTCTACATTCTACAGCCATCTGGAGAAAGCTTGGAGAGATGCTCCCTCTACATTCTACAGCCATCTGGAGACAGCTTAGAGAGATGCTCCCTCTACATTCTACAGCCATCTGGAGACAGCTTAGAGAGATGCTCCCTCTACATTCTACAGCCATCTGGAGACAGCTTGGAGAGATGCTCCCTCTACATTCTACAGCCATCTGGAGACAGCTTGGAGAGATGCTCCCCTCTACATTCTACAGCCATCTGGAGACAGCTTGGAGAGATGCTCCCCTCTACATTCTGGAGACAGCTTGGAGAGATGCTCCCTCTACATTCTACAGCCATCTGGAGACAGCTTGGAGAGATGCTCCCTCTACATTCTACAGCCATCTGGAGACAGCTTGGAGAGATGCTCCCTCTACATTCTACAGCCAACTGGAGACAGCTTGGAGAGATGCTCCCTCTACATTCTACAGCCATCTGGAGACAGCTTGGAGAGATGCTCCCTCTACATTCTACAGCCATCTGGAGACAGCTTGGAGAGATGCTCCCCTCTACATTCTACAGCCATCTGGAGACAGCTTGGAGAGATGCTCCCTCTACATTCTACAGCCATCTGGAGACAGCTTAGAGATATGCTCCCTCTACATTCTACAGCCATCTGGAGACAGCTTAGAGAGATGCTCGCTCTACATTCTACAGGCATCTGGAGACAGCTTAGAGAGATGCTCCCTCTACATTCTACAGCCATCTGGAGACAGCTTGGAGAGATGCTCCCCTCTACATTCTACAGCCATCTGGAGACAGCTTGGAGAGATGCTCCCTCTACATTCTACAGCCATCTGGAGACAGCTTGGAGAGATGCTCCCTCTACATTCTACAGCCATCTGGAGACAGCTTGGAGAGATGCTCCCTCTACATTCTACAGCCATCTGGAGACAGCTTAGAGAGATGCTCCCTCTACATTCTACAGCCATCTGGAGACAGCTTGGAGAGATGCTCCCCTCTACATTCTACAGCCATCTGGAGACAGCTTGGAGAGATGCTCCCTCTACATTCTACAGCCATCTGGAGACAGCTTGGAGAGATGCTCCCTCTACATTCTACAGCCATCTGGAGACAGCTTGGAGAGATGCTCCCTCTAAATTCTACAGCCATCTGGAGACAGCTTGGAGAGATCCTCCCTCTACATTCTACAGCCATCTGGAGACAGCTTGGAGAGATGCTCCCTCTACATTCTACAGCCATCTGGAGACAGCTTGGAGAGATGCTCCCTCTACATTCTACAGCCATCTGGAGACAGCTTGGAGAGATGCTCCCTCTACATTCTACAGCCAACCGGAGACAGCTTGGAGAGATGCTCCCTCTACATTCTACAGCCATCTGGAGACAGCTTGGAGAGATGCTCCCCTCTACATTCTACAGCCATCTGGAGACAGCTTGGAGAGATGCTCCCTCTACATTCTACAGCCATCTGGAGACAGCTTAGAGAGATGCTCCCTCTACATTCTACAGCCATCTGGAGACAGCTTGGAGAGATGCTCCCCTCTACATTCTACAGCCATCTGGAGACAGCTTGGAGAGATGCTCCCCTCTACATTCTACAGCCATCTGGAGACAGCTTGGAGAGTTGCTCCCTCTACATTCTACAGCCATCTGGAGACAGCTTAGAGAGATGCTCCCCTCTACATTCTACAGCCATCTGGAGACAGCTTGGAGAGATGCTCCCCTCTACATTCTACAGCCATCTGGAGACAGCTTGGAGAGATGCTCCCTCTACATTCTACAGCCATCTGGAGACAGCTTGGAGAGATGCTCCCTCTACATTCCACAGCCATCTGGAGACAGCTTGGAGAGATGCTCCCCTCTACATTCTACAGCCATCTGGAGACAGCTTAGAGAGATGCTCCCTCTACATTCTACAGCCATCTGGAGACAGCTTGGAGAGATGCTCCCCTCTACATTCTACAGCCATCTGGAGACAGCTTGGAGAGATGCTCCCTCTACATTCTACAGCCATCTGGAGACAGCTTGGAGAGATGCTCCCTCTACATTCTACAGCCATCTGGAGACAGCTTGGAGAGATGCTCCCTCTACATTCTACAGCCATCTGGAGACAGCTTGGAGAGATGCTCCCTCTACATTCTACAGCCATCTGGAGACAGCTTGGAGAGATGCTCCCTCTACATTCTACAGCCATCTGGAGACAGCTTGGAGAGATGCTCCCTCTACATTCTACAGCCATCTGGAGACAGCTTGGAGAGATGCTCCCTCTACATTCTACAGCCAACCGGAGACAGCTTGGAGAGATGCTCCCTCTACATTCTACAGCCATCTGGAGACAGCTTGGAGAGATGCTCCCCTCTACATTCTACAGCCATCTGGAGACAGCTTGGAGAGATGCTCCCTCTACATTCTACAGCCATCTGGAGACAGCTTAGAGAGATGCTCCCTCTACATTCTACAGCCATCTGGAGACAGCTTGGAGAGATGCTCCCCTCTACATTCTACAGCCATCTGGAGACAGCTTGGAGAGATGCTCCCCTCTACATTCTACAGCCATCTGGAGACAGCTTGGAGAGTTGCTCCCTCTACATTCTACAGCCATCTGGAGACAGCTTGGAGAGATGCTCCCCTCTACATTCTACAGCCATCTGGAGACAGCTTGGAGAGATGCTCCCTCTACATTCTACAGCCATCTGGAGACAGCTTAGAGAGATGCTCCCTCTACATTCTACAGCCATCTGGAGACAGCTTAGAGAGATGCTCCCTCTACATCTACAGCCATCTGGAGACAGCTTGGAGAGATGCTCCCCTCTACATTCTACAGCCATCTGGAGACAGCTTGGAGAGATGCTCCCTCTACATTCTACAGCCATCTGGAGACAGCTTAGAGAGATGCTCCCCTCTACATTCTACAGCCATCTGGAGACAGCTTGGAGAGATGCTCCCCTCTACATTCTACAGCCATCTGGAGACAGCTTGGAGAGATGCTCCCTCTACATTCTACAGCCATCTGGAGACAGCTTGGAGAGATGCTCCCTCTACATTCTACAGCCATCTGGAGACAGCTTGGAGAGATGCTCCCCTCTACATTCTACAGCCATCTGGAGACAGCTTAGAGAGATGCTCCCTCTACATTCTACAGCCATCTGGAGACAGCTTGGAGAGATGCTCCCCTCTACATTCTACAGCCATCTGGAGACAGCTTGGAGAGATGCTCCCTCTACATTCTACAGCCATCTGGAGACAGCTTGGAGAGATGCTCCCTCTACATTCTACAGCCATCTGGAGACAGCTTGGAGAGATGCTCCCTCTACATTCTGGAGACAGCTTGGAGAGATGCTCCCTCTACATTCTACAGCCATCTGGAGACAGCTTGGAGAGATGCTCCCTCTACATTCTACAGCCATCTGGAGACAGCTTAGAGAGATGCTCCCCTCTACATTCTACAGCCATCTGGAGACAGCTTGGAGAGATGCTCCCTCTACATTCTGGAGACAGCTTGGAGAGATGCTCCCTCTACATTCTACAGCCATCTGGAGACAGCTTGGAGAGATGCTCCCTCTACATTCTACAGCCATCTGGAGACAGCTTGGAGAGATGCTCCCCTCTACATTCTACAGCCATCTGGAGACAGCTTGGAGAGATGCTCCCTCTACATTCTACAGCCATCTGGAGACAGCTTGGAGAGATGCTCCCTCTACAATCTACAGCCATCTGGAGACAGCTTGGAGAGATGCTCCCTCTACATTCTACAGCCAACCGGAGACAGCTTGGAGAGATGCTCCCTCTACATTCTACAGCCATCTGGAGACAGCTTGGAGAGATGCTCCCCTCTACATTCTACAGCCATCTGGAGACAGCTTGGAGAGATGCCCCCTCTACATTCTACAGCCATCTGGAGACAGCTTAGAGAGATGCTCCCTCTACATTCTACAGCCATCTGGAGACAGCTTGGAGAGATGCTCCCCTCTACATTCTACAGCCATCTGGAGACAGCTTGGAGAGATGCTCCCCTCTACATTCTACAGCCATCTGGAGACAGCTTGGAGAGATGCTCCCTCTACATTCTACAGCCATCTGGAGACAGCTTAGAGAGATGCTCCCTCTACATTCTACAGCCATCTGGAGACAGCTTGGAGAGATGCTCCCTCTACATTCTACAGCCATCTGGAGACAGCTTAGAGAGATGCTCCCTCTACATTCTACAGCCATCTGGAGACAGCTTAGAGAGATGCTCCCTCTACATCTACAGCCATCTGGAGACAGCTTGGAGAGATGCTCCCCTCTACATTCTACAGCCATCTGGAGACAGCTTGGAGAGATGCTCCCTCTACATTCTACAGCCATCTGGAGACAGCTTGGAGAGATGCTCCCCTCTACATTCTACAGCCATCTGGAGACAGCTTGGAGAGAGCCCCCCATCGCGGGGGTGCCCTCTACATTCTACAGCCATCTGGAGACAGCTTGGAGAGATGCTCCCTCTACATTCTACAGCCATCTGGAGACAGCTTAGAGAGATGCTCCCTCTACAGTCTACAGCCATCTGGAGACAGCTTGGAGAGATGCTCCCTCTACATTCTACAGCCATCTGGAGACAGCTTGGAGAGATGCTCCCTCTACATTCTACAGCCATCTGGAGACAGCTTGGAGAGATGCTCCCTCTACATTCTACAGCCATCTGGAGACAGCTTGGAGAGATGCTCCCTCTACATTCTACAGCCATCTGGAGACAGCTTGGAGAGATGCTCCCTCTACATTCTACAGCCATCTGGAGACAGCTTGGAGAGATGCTCCCTCTACATTCTACAGCCATCTGGAGACAGCTTGGAGAGATGCTCCCTCTACATTCTACAGCCATCTGGAGACAGCTTAGAGAGATGCTCCCTCTACATTCTACAGCCATCTGGAGACAGCTTGGAGAGATGCTCCCTCTACATTCTACAGCCATCTGGAGACAGCTTGGAGAGATGCTCCCTCTACATTCTACAGCCATCTGGAGACAGCTTGGAGAGATGCTCCCTCTACACTCGCCTCTGGAGACAGCTTGGAGAGATGCTCCCTCTACATTCTACAGCCATCTGGAGACAGCTTGGAGAGATGCTCCCTCTACATTCTACAGCCATCTGGAGACAGCTTGGAGAGATGCTCCCTCTACATTCTACAGCCATCTGGAGACAGCTTGGAGAGATGCTCCCTCTACATTCTACAGCCATCTGGAGACAGCTTGGAGAGATGCTCCCTCTACATTCTACAGCCATCTGGAGACAGCTTGGAGAGATGCTCCCTCTACATTCTACAGCCATCTGGAGACAGCTTGGAGAGATGCTCCCTCTACATTCTACAGCCATCTGGAGACAGCTTGGAGAGATGCTCCCCTCTACATTCTACAGCCATCTGGAGACAGCTTGGAGAGATGCTCCCTCTACATTCTACAGCCATCTGGAGACAGCTTGGAGAGATGCTCCCTCTACATTCTACAGCCATCTGGAGACAGCTTGGAGAGATGCTCCCTCTACATTCTACAGCCATCTGGAGACAGCTTGGAGAGATGCTCCCTCTACATTCTACAGCCATCTGGAGACAGCTTGGAGAGATGCTCCCCTCTACATTCTACAGCCATCTGGAGACAGCTTGGAGAGATGCTCCCTCTACATTCTACAGCCATCTGGAGACAGCTTGGAGAGATGCTCCCTCTACATTCTACAGCCATCTGGAGACAGCTTGGAGAGATGCTCCCTCTACATTCTACAGCCATCTGGAGACAGCTTGGAGAGATGCTCCCTCTACATTCTACAGCCATCTGGAGACAGCTTGGAGAGATGCTCCCTCTACATTCTACAGCCATCTGGAGACAGCTTGGAGAGATGCTCCCTCTACATTCTACAGCCATCTGGAGACAGCTTGGAGAGATGCTCCCTCTACATTCTACAGCCATCTGGAGACAGCTTGGAGAGATGCTCCCCTCTACATTCTACAGCCATCTGGAGACAGCTTGGAGAGATGCTCCCTCTACATTCTACAGCCATCTGGAGACATCTTGGAGAGATGCTCCCTCTACATTCTACAGCCATCTGGAGACAGCTTGGAGAGATGCTCCCTCTACATTCTACAGCCATCTTTGTCTTCTCTACCTCTTCTGACTGTTTCTGTATCACTTAAGTCATGTCACCCACGTTTCCTCTCTACCCATGTTTCTACACTACCCATGTTTCCTCTATACCCATGTTTCCTCTATACACATGTTTCTTACTCACTACTTATGTTTCCTCTCTTCCCATGTCTCCTTACTACCCATGTTACCTCCTCTCTTCCCATGTCTCCTTACTACCCATGTTTCCTTCTATCTACCCATGTTTCCTCCCTCTCTACCCATGTTTCCTCTTCACTATCCATGTTTACCTCACCACCCATGTTTCCTCACTACCCATGTTTCCTCACTACCCATGTTTCCTTCTACCCGTGTTTCCTCCTCTCTACCCGTGTTTCCCCTCCACCCATGTTTTCTCCCTATTACCCATGCTTCCTTCTAACCATGTGTCCTGTCTACCCATGCCCCCCCCCCAACTACCCACGTTCCCTACTCTCTACCCATGTTTCCCTACTACCCATGTTTCTTTACTACCCCATGTTTACCTACTACCCATGTTTACAACTACCCATGTTTTCCTATCCCTAGCTTGTTTGTGACAGGAACTGTCCCCTGTTGTTTAGTCCAGTTGAGGATTAGCCCAGTTAGCATCGGTAGAATGGATCGCATGGCCCACAATTTTTTTTTCTATGTAAATATAGCAATCCTATGCTAGCTATAGCTAGCTGTAGCATCACCCTGAATGGCAGTCCTATTACATTTCCAGTGTGCTCTAGATGTAATGTAAGGTCACAGATTAGCGATAGCCTAGCATTAGCATAAATGTCAGTGTTATTATAATGGTGACGGATTAGCCGTAGCGTTAGCCTATGCTAGCATCTGTGGTTGCTCTGTGTAGATTCTAATGTCCGAGGTATTAGCAGAAGCAAAGGGGTCACTGTGCTAATCTTATTAGGCAGGAGGAAAAGGAGCGAGATACTGCCCACTCCTCAACAACTTAACAGAAGGACTGAACCAAGGGTGCAACCCAAATGGCACCATACTCCTGATGTAGTGCACTACTTTTGAACAGGACACATAAGGCTCTGGTCTAAAGTAGTGCACTATATATAGGGAATAGGGTTTCATAGGGCTCTGGTCTAAAGTATTGCACTATATAGGGAACAGGGTTCCATAGGGCTCTGGTCTAAAGTAGTGCACTATATAGGGAACAGGGTTCCATAGGACTCTGGTCTAAAGTAGTGCACTATATATAGGGAATAGGGTTCCATCGGGCTCTGGTCTAAAGTAGTGCACTATATAGGGAACAGGGTTCCATAGGGCTCTGGTCTAAAGTAGTGCACTATATAGGGAACAGGGTTCCATAGGACTCTGGTCTAAAGTAGTGCACTATATAGGGAATTGGATGCCATTTAGGATGCATTACCAGAGAGGGAATCCCTTCTTTCACACAGACTTTGACTGACATGCACATGAACACACACACATACGCATGCACAATCACTAGGGCTGTGTGTTTTGGACTATCATGTCACATGCCCTAGATTTTAACCTTTATTTAAAGCCTTTTCCAGAAATTAGAATTACACAAAAAAAAAATAAAAAATGAAAGCAATTGTCTGAGGATTGGTGCTCGACCATCTGACATACAAATAAAAAGGGACAGCTTGATCAAAAAGCTTTAAATAAAATGTTAAAACACAAGGGCCCTAACCAGGACATATACAGACATGCAGATTACTGTAGAAACACATTACTGAAGGGTGAGCTCCCAGCAGGTAGCAGTGCAGCAAGGCTCAGACCAACAGACTCCTAAGCAGCTTCTATCCCCTGGCCATAAGACCTGTTATAAAGGCTAGTTGGCATAAACGTCACCACATGTAACATATGGATTGGATCAAAAATCCCATTATTTTTTTTTTTATTACCTGGAAATCGATCGGAATTCCCGAAAGAATGACAGAATCATGTCGGAATTTTGTGATGTAATATGGAGGCCCTATCATGCCAGTGTCACGCCCTGACCTGAGAGAGACGTTTTATTTCTCTATTTTGTTAGGTCAGGGTGTGGGGTGGGCATTCTATGTGTTATATTTCTATGTTGTCTTTTTCTTTGATTGGCCTAGTGTGGTTTCTATCGTTGTCTCTGATTGGGAACCATACTTAGGCAGCCCTTTGTCCCTCCTTCAGTGTGGGACCTTGTTTTTGTACAGCTCAGTTAGCCTGCAGAACGTGACGTTCGTTTTCCGTTTTGTTTTAGTGTTCTGAGTTAAATAAAGAAATATCATGAGCACTTACCACGCTGCGCTTTGGTCTACTCCTTTCGACGACGATCGTCACAGCCAGCCTACTTCCCTACAGTGTAAACTCCAACAGAAATAACTTCAAATGTATAACTTTAAATTAAACCAAATTGTTTGCACTCATGACTACTGTTTTCAATAAAATATTCAGCCAACATACAAGCGTGTTATACTGTGTTATACGATAGCCCTACTAGCCTGCTAAGGTTATCCCTACCAGCCTGCTAACGTTACGTTAGCACTGAATCAGTAAGACAGTTGCTATCAAGATCTAGTTTACAGCTACAATAAAGTAAACCAACGTTCGGGAAATACAATGCGCCATAAAACCAGTTATCAAATAATATATGCTGTTATCTTAGCCAGCAAGCTAGCCAGTTAGCAAAATGTGCTATTTAGCCAACTAGCTGTTAGCCTAGCTAGGCTAGCCAACGACCATGGTTATGGTCAGCAAGCTAGAGCCCAACTTCTGGAGACCAGCTAGAACACAACTAAAACTACTAAAAAAGCAAAGAGAAAGCAGAGACTTACAGATTGATCCAACGGTAAAACTTTTAAAAGAGTACATTCTGAGTTAGCTTCCAAAGCGAGGGGTAGGCGGTCGCTTCACCGGGATGAAATCTAAAAATAGATAGATTCCAGTCAGCTAGCGAAGCTGGAAAAAGTTACTAAACTCCCGTAGCCTACTTCACAAAGAACATGCCCGAAAAGTTGACGAAACAAAAAAGGAAAACAGACGAGGTACTACAGAATTAAAGCAAGCAGGTGATTTTTCTCTTTCGTTTGGAGCCCACAGAAAGAAGGCACCAGAGCCTGTCATGCTAACGGGTTCTTACTAGATAGCACAGCAACAAAATGAGTGAATATCATGAATTGTGGCTAACGTTAGCCAGCTTGAGCTAGCTACCGAGCTAGCATACGAACTCAGTAGCACAGAGTAGATCCTCCATATGACGTTGAGAAATAGTGCATTGTGGGTAATTTAGAAGTTATC
>NC_138317.1:43797500-43805000 GCF_965601325.2 Salmo salar
CATCTTGGTGGGTTTTTTGGAGGGAGGGGGGGGGGGGGGTGTTTGCATTTTTAAGCCAATTTCCTGCAATTCTTTGAATTTCTGCATGGATCCAAGATGCATCTTTGCGGTGTTAAAGTACATTTCCTCAATTTCTACTCAGTTTTTCTCCGGAGCTGAGAGTACATGTTGCAGTTTTCTATGCATTTTGCTATGGCTTTGTCTTTTTGCTCAGACTTATCTACAAAATCAACATTGTTAATGAATTGATTTTTCTATTCTATCTAGCTATTATTTTGGTGATTGTTAGTTCTCAACCGTTATATCATTAGAAAATATATAGGTCCATTATCTTTACATCTTAGTTGTTTAAGTTTACACTAAAAGTGTTTTTCCATCCCGAAAATGAATTTAGACCTAAGCCCAAGACTTTCTATTTCAGAGGGTATGCAGACTGTGCACTGTGCCTCCACCATGGCTCTGCCTCATTTGTTTTTGTTTACCCAGAAAATACCTGGCCTTCTCTCCGTCTCTTATGCTCTGTGGTTCCTTCTCTCTTCTTCTCTTCTCTTTCTTCTCTCTTCTTCCCTTCTTTCTTCTCTCTTCTTCTCTTCTCTTTCTCCTCTCTTCTTCTCTTCTTTCACCTCTCTTCTCTTCGTTCTCATCTCTCTTCTTCTCTTCGTTCTCATCTCTCTTCTTCTCTTCGTTCTCATCTCTCTTCTTCTCTTCTTTCTCATCTCTCTTCTTCTCTTCTTTCTCTTCTCTTCTCTTCTTTCTCCTCTCTCTTCTTCCTTTCTTTCTCCTCCCTTCTTCCCTTCTCCCTCTCTTGGACACATCTACTTTTCTAGATACTTTCAGCCTCAGTGTGTTGTTTATTCTTTTAGGTTTTGAGAATAAACTTTCCTTGGATTGACATGTTAAAATTCAGTATTTGTGTATTTTATTAATTCAATTATTCAGTTTCTACTACTATGGGCTCTTGTTTCTCTACCATTCTCAAAATGATCTGGGCACACCAACAAAAACACACCGATATGGGTCACAATGACAGACAGACAGACAGACAGACAGACAGACAGACAGACAGACAGACAGACAGACAGACAGACAGACAGACAGACAGACAGACAGACAGACAGACAGACAGACAGACAGACAGACAGACAGACAGACAGACAGACAGACAGACAGACAGACAGACAGACAGACAGACATGTGATGTTTGGGATTACAATGATTGTGACTTCCTACACAAAGATTTCTACAGACATATCGCTAGAGCGTTACTCTAACCATGCACTGTACTGTTGGTCAACTTTATTATAAACACTGATCTGTTGGTCTGGTCAGCTGTCAGCCGTGGGTGTGAGCTCTTGACAGGCTGGATAGGGGCCAGGTTAGCCCACGTCTGTTGCCCAAGGAGGGGCTTGTCCTCTGGCCTGCTCTGCCCACTGCAACCCCTCCATGGAGCACCTGCAGACAGAAGGATCTACCACACAGCTAGTCCTACCACACAGCTAGTCCTACCACACAGCTAGTCCTACCACACAGCTAGTCCTACCACATAGCTAGTCCTACCACATAGCTAATCCTACCACATAGCTAGTCCTACCACATAGCTAGTCCTACCACACACAGCTAATCCTACCACACAGCTAGTCCTACCACATAGCTAATCCTACCACACAGCTAATCCTACCACACAGCTAATCCTACCACATAGCTAGTCCTACCACATAGCTAGTCCTACCACATTGCTAGTCCTACCACATAGCTAATCATACCACATAGCTAGTCCTACCACACTGCTAATCCTATCACATAGCTAATCCTACCACACAGCTAGTCCTACCACACAGCTAATCCTACCACATAGCTAATCCTACCACATAGCTAAACCTACCACATAGCTAGGCCTACCACACAGCTAATTCTACCACATAGCTAGTCCTACCACACAGCTAATCCTACCACATAGCTAGTTCTACCACATAGCTAGTCCTACCACATAGCAAGCCTACCACATAGCTAATCCTACCACATAGCTAGTTCTACCACACAGCTAATCCTACCACACAGCTAATTCTACCACACAGCTAGTCCTACCACACAGCTAACCCTACCACACAGCTAATCCTACCACATAGCTAATCCTACCACACAGCTAGTAGTCCTACCACACAGCTAATCATACCACACGGCTAATCCTACCACATAACTAGTCATAACACAAAGCTAGTCCTATCACACAGCTAATCCCACCACACAGCTAGTCCTACCACATAGCTAATCCTACCACACAGCTAGTCCTACCACATAGCTAATCCTACCACACAGCTAATCCTACCACACAGCTAATCCTACCACATAGTTAGTCCTACCACATAGCTAGTCCTATCACATAGCTAGTCCTACCACATAGCTAGTCCTACCACATAGCTAGTCCTACCACACACAGCTAATCCTATCACATTGCTAATCCTACCACACAGCTAGTCCTACCACACAGCTAAACCTACCACATAGCTAATCCTACCACATAGCTTATCCTACCACATAGCTAGTCCTACCACACAGCTAATTCTACCACATAGCTAGTCCTACCACACAGCTACTCCTACCACACAGCTAATCCTACCACATAGCTAGTCCTACCACATAGCTAGTCCTACCACACAGCTAATCCTACCACACAGCTAATTCTACCACACAGCTAGTCCTACCACACAGCTAACCCTACCACACAGCTAATCCTACCACATAGCAAATCCTACCACACAGCTAGTAGTCCTGCCACACAGCTAAACCTACCACACGGCTAATCCTACCAGATAGCTAGTCCTACCACATGGCTTATTCTACCAGATAGCTAGTCCTACCACATAGCTAATCCTACCACACAGCTAATCCTACCACATTGCTAGTCCTTCCACACAGCTAGTCCTACCACATAGCTAGTCCTACCACATAACTAGTCATAACACAAAGCTAGTCCTATCACACAGCTAATCCCACCACACAGCTAGTCCTACCACATAGCTAATCCTACCACATAGCTAGTCCTACCACATAGCTAGTCCTACCACACAGCTAATCCTACCACACAGCTAATTCTACCACAAAGCTAATCCTACCACACAGCTAATCCTACCATATAGCTAGTCCTACCACACAGCTAATCCTACCACATAGCTAATCCTACCACACAGCTAATCAAACCACATAGATAATGCTACCACACAGCTAATTCTACCACACAGCTAATCCTACCACATAGCTAATCCTACCAGATAGCTAATCCTACCACATAGCTAATCCTACCACACAGCTAATCCTACCACATAGCTAGTCCTACCACATAGCTAGTCCTACCACAAAGCAAATCATACCACATAGCTTGCACTACCACATAGCTAATCCTACCACATAGCCTACCCTACCACATAGCTAATCCTACCACACAGCTAATCCTACCACATAGCTAGTCCTACCACACAGCTAATCCTACCACATAGCTAATCCTACCACACAGCTAATCCTACCACACAGCTAATCCTACCACACAGCTAGTCCTACCACACAGCTAATCCTACCACACAGCTAGTCCTACCACATAGCTAGTTCTACCACACAGCTAATCCTACCACACACCTAATCCTACCACATAATATCCTACCACACAGCTAATCCTACCACATAGCTAGTCCTACCACATAGCTAATCCTACCACACAGCTAATTCTACCACATAGCTAATCCTACCACACAGCTAATCCTACCACATAGCTAATCCTACCAGATAGCTAGTCCTAACACATAGCTAATCCTACCAGATAGCTAGTCCTACCACATAGCTAGTCCTTCCACATAGCTAGTCCTACCACATAGCTAGTCCTTCCACATAGCTAGTCCTTCCACATAGCTAGTCCTAACACATAGCTAGTCCTAACACAAAGATAATCCTACCAAATAGCTAGTCCTACCACATACCTAATCCTAACACATAGCTGGTCATAACACAAACCTAGTCCTAACACAAAGATAATTCTACCAAATAGCTAGTCCTACCACATAGCTAATCCTAACACATAGCTAGTCCTAACACATAGCTAGTCCTAACACATAGCTAGTCCTAACACAAAGCTAGTCCTACCACATAGCTAGTCCTACCACATAGCTAGTCCTACCACATAGCTAGTCTTACCATATAGCTAATCCTACCACATAGCTAGTCCTACCACAAAGCTAATCCTACCACATAGCTAGTTCTACCACGTAGCTAGTCCTACCACATAGCAAGTCTTACCACATAGCTAGTCCTACCACATAGCTAGTCCTACCACATAGCCAATCTTACCACATAGCTAATCCTACCGCATAGCTAGTCCTAACACATAGCTTGTCCTACCACATAGCTAGTCCTAACACATAGCTATTCCCAACACATAGCTAGACCTAACACATAGCTAGTCCCAACACATAGCTAGACCTAACACATAGCTACATAACTAGTCCTAACACATAGCTGGTTCTACCACATAGCTAGTCCTATCACATAGCTAGTCCTACCACATAGCTAGTCCTTCCACATAGCTAGTCCTTCCACATAGCTAGTCCTAACACATAGCTAGTCCTAACACAAAGATAATCCTACCAAATAGCTAGTCCTACCACATACCTAATCCTAACACATAGCTAGTCCTAACACATAGCTAGTCCTAACACATAGCTAGTCCTAACACAAAGCTAGTCCTACCACATAGCTAGTCCTACCACATAGCTAGTCTTACCACATAGCTAATCCTACCACATAGCTAGTCCTACCACAAAGCTAATCCTACCACTTAGCTAGTCCTACCACGTAGCTAGTCCTACCACATAGCAAGTCTTACCACATAGCTAGTCCTACCACATAGCTAGTCCTACCACATAGCCAATCTTACCACATAGCTAATCCTACCACATAGCTAGTCCTAACACATAGCTTGTCCTACCACATAGCTAGTCCTAACACATAGCTAATCCCAACACATAGCTAGACCTAACACATAGCTAGTCCCAACACATAGCTAGTCCTAACACATAGCTGGTTCTACCACATAGCTAGTCCTACCACATAGCTAGTCCTACACATAGCTACTCCCAACACATAGATATACCTAACACATAGCTACATAGCTAGTCCTACCACATAGCTAGTCCTACCGCATAGCTAGTCCTACACATAGCTTGTCCTACCACATAGCTAGTCCTAACACATAGCTAGTCCCAACATATAGCTAGACCTAACACATAGCTACATAGCTAGTCCTACCACATAGCTAGTCCTTCCACATAGCTAGTCCTAACACATAGCTAGTCTTAACACATAGCTACATAGCTAGTCCTAACACAAAGCTAGTTCTAAGACAAAGCTAATCCTACCACCTAGCTTGTCCTACCACAAAGCTAATCCTACCACATAGCTAGTCCTAACACAAAGCTAATCCTACAACATAGCTAGTCCTAACACATAGCTAGTCCTACCACATAGCAAGTTTTACAACATAGCTAGTCCTACCACATAGCTAGTCCTATCACATAGCTAATCTTACCACATAGCTAATCCTACCACATAGCTAATCCCAACACATAGCTAGACCTAACACATAGCTAGTCCCAACACATAGCTAGACCTAACACATAGCTACATAGCTAGTCCTAACAAATAGCTGGTTCTACCACATAGCTAGTCCTACCACATAGCTAGTCCTACACATAGCTTGTCCTACCACATAGCTAGTCCTAACACATAGCTAGTCCCAACACATAGCTATACCTAACACATAGCTACACAGCTAGTCCTACCACATAGCTAGTCCTACCACATAGCTAGTCCTACACATAGCCTGTCCTACCACATTGCTAGTCCTAACACATAGCTAGTCCCAACACATAGCTAGACCTAACACATAGCTAATCCTACCACATAGCTAGTCCTTCCACATAGCTAGTCCTGACATATAGCTAGTCCTAACACATAGCTAGTCCTATCACATAGCTACATAGCTAGTCCTAAGTCAAAGCCAGTTCTAACACAAAGCTAATCCTACCACCTAGCTTTTCCTACCACAAAGTTAATCCTACCGCATAGCTAGTCCTAACACATAGCTAATTCTACCACACAGCTGGTCCTAACACATAGCTACATAGCTAGTCCTACCACATAGCTAGTCCTACCGCATAGCTAGTCCTTCACATAGCTTGTCCTACCACATAGCTAGTCCTAACACATTTCTAGTCCTAACACATAGCTACATAGCTAGTCCTACCACATAGCTAGTCCTAACACATAGCTAGTCTTACCACATAGCTAGTCCTAACACATAGCTAGTGCTAACACATAGCTACATAGTGAGTCCTACCACATAGCTAGTCCTAACACATAGCTAGTCCTAACACATAGCTACATAGCTAGTCCTAACACGTACCTAGTCCTACACATAGCTAGTCCTACCACATAGCTAGTCCTACCATATAGTTAGTCCTACACATAGCTAGTCCTACCACATAGCTAGTCCTAGCACATAGCTAATCCTACCACATTGCTAGTCCTTCCACATAGCTACATAGCTAGTCCTACCACATAGCTAGTCCTACCACATAGCTAGTCCTACCACATAGATAGTCCTAACACATAGCTAGTCCTACCACATAGCTAGTCCTACCACATAGCTCGTCCTACCACATAGCTATTCCTAACACATAGCTAGTCCTACCACATAGCTAGTCCTAACACATAGATAGTCTTACCACATAGCTAGTCCTAACACATAGCTAGTCCTTCCACATAGCTAGTCCTACCACATAGTTAGTCCTACACATAGCTAGTCCTACCACATAGCTAGTCCTAACACATAGCTACATAGCTAGTCCTACCACATAGCTAGTCCAACCACATAGCTAGTCCTAACACATAGATAGTCCTAACACATAGCTAGTCCTAACACATAGCTACATACATAGTCCTACACATAGCTAGTCCTAACACATAGCTAGTCCTAACACATAGCTACATAGCTAGTCCTAACACATAGCTAGTCCTAACACATAGCTACATAGTTAGTCCTACACATAGCAAGCCTACCACATAGCTAGTCCTAACACATAGCTAGTCCTACCACATAGCTAGTCCTAACACATAGCTACATAGCTAGTCCTAACACATAGCTACATAGTTTGTCCTACCACATAGCTAGTCCTACCACATAGCTATTCTACCACATAGCTAGTCCTAACACATAGATAGTCTTACCACATAGCTAGTCCTAACACATAGCTAGTCCTTCCACATAGCTAGTCCTACCACATAGTTAGTCCTACACATAGCTAGTCCTACCACATAGCTAGTCCTAACACATAGCTACATAGCTAGTCCTACCACATAGCTAGTCCAACCACATAGCTAGTCCTAACACATAGCTAGTCCTAACACATAGCTAGTCCTAACACATAGCAACATAGTTAGTCCTACACATAGCTA
>NC_138317.1:43810000-43857500 GCF_965601325.2 Salmo salar
ACACACATAACCAGAGACAGGGGAGTTATCCACACATGTGGGAGGGGCACTCATTATCATATTTCCCAGCATGCTCTGTTGCAGGTTGATTTTTAGAATTGTAATGTTTTTTTTCTTACTCAATATCTGTGTTTTTTGCATGTATTTGATATTGTTGCTACACAGTGATATGCAACAGACATTTGCCTAAACTAATCTAATCTGTAAGTGGTTGGCTTTATTGCACCCGTTACTGAGAATGCTGTTCCAGTTTACATGGTCTCGGTAGTCACTAAATTTTAATCTCTTTTAATTAGCATTTTGGATGATATGAAATAGCGGGGACATTCTCTCTCTTAAATGGATACCAGTAGAGAGATTGGATCTCTCTACCACCATAATATGACACATTGAAGACCTTTATTCACCTGAAATGAGACCATATAAACCCCCAAAATAGTGTTGTTTGATTCTAGTTTTACTGTCAGGTGCACAAGTACAGTTAAATGCCTTTCTTGCCAACTCAAAACCCAACAATGAAGTGATCAATAACAATTGAATACTAGAAATAACAGAAGAAATATGAAGAACACAATAAGTAAGTTCAGTACCATACTATGTACAGGGTCCCTTCCACAATGCACACGGATACTGGAGTGATGGAGGTATATGTGTATAAGGGGAAGGTGACTAGGCAACAGGATACACGATAAACAGAGTAGCAGCAGCTTGTATGTGAGCGGGTGTGTAGAGTCCTGTTAGTGTGTAGAGTCCTGTCAGTGTGTAGAGTCCTGTCAGAGTGTAGAGTCCTGTTAGTGTGTAGAGTCCTGTCAGAGTCCTGTCAGTGTGTAGAGTCCTGTTAGTGTGTAGAGTCCTGTCAGAGTGTAGAGTCCTGTCAGTGTGTAGAGTCCTGTCAGAGTGTAGAGTCCTGTCAGAGTGTAGAGTCCTGTTAGTGTGTAGAGTCCTGTCAGAGTCCTGTCAGTGTGTAGAGTCCTGTTAGTGTGTAGAGTCCTGTCAGAGTGTAGAGTCCTGTCAGTGTGTAGAGTCCTGTCAGAGTGCTGTCGGTGTGTAGAGTCCTGTCAGAGTGTAGAGTCCTTTCAGTGTGTAGAGTCCTGTCAGAGTGTAGAGTCCTGTTAGTGTGTAGAGTCCTGTTAGTGTGTAGAGTCCTGTCAGAGTGTAGAGTCCTGTCAGTGTGCAGAGTCCTGTCAGAGTCCTGTCGGTGTGTAGAGTCCTGTCAGAGTGTAGAGTCCTGTCAGAGTCCTGTCAGTGTGTAGAGTCCTGTCAGAGTCCTGTCAGTGTGTAGAGTCCTGTCAGAGTGTATCGTCCTGTCAGTGTGTAGAGTCCTGTCAGAGTCCTGTCAGTATGTAGAGTCCTGTCAGAGTCCTGTCAGTGTGTAGAGTCCTGTCAGAGTGTGTAGAGTCCTGTCAGAGTGTAGAGTCCTGTCAGAGTCCTGTCAGTGTGTAGAGTCCTGTCAGAGTCCTGTCAGTGTGTAGAGTCCTGTCAGAGTGTGTAGAGTCCTGTCAGTGTGTAGAGTCCTGTCAGAGTCCTGTCAGAGTCCTGTCAGTGTGTAGAGTCCTGTCAGTGTGTAGAGTCCTGTCAGAGTCCTGTCAGTGTGTAGAGTCCTGTTAGTGTGTAGAGTCCTGTCAGTGTGTAGAGTCTTGTCAGAGTGTAGAGTCCTGTCAGAGTGTAGAGTCCTGTTAGTGTGTAGAGTCCTGTCAGAGTCCTGTCAGTGTGTAGAGTCCTGTTAGTGTGTAGAGTCCTGTCAGAGTGTAGAGTCCTGTCAATGTGTAGAGTCCTGTCAGAGTGCTGTCGGTGTGTAGAGTCCTGTCAGAGTGTAGAGTCCTTTCAGTGTGTAGAGTCCTGTCAGAGTGTAGAGTCCTGTTAGTGTGTAGAGTCCTGTTAGTGTGTAGAGTCCTGTCAGAGTGTAGAGTCCTGTCAGTGTGCAGAGTCCTGTCAGAGTCCTGTCGGTGTGTAGAGTCCTGTCAGAGTGTAGAGTCCTGTCAGAGTCCTGTCAGTGTGTAGAGTCCTGTCAGAGTCCTGTCAGTGTGTAGAGTCCTGTCAGAGTGTAGAGTCCTGTCAGTGTGTAGAGTCCTGTCAGAGTCCTGTCAGTATGTAGAGTCCTGTCAGAGTCCTGTCAGTGTGTAGAGTCCTGTCAGAGTGTGTAGAGTCCTGTCAGAGTGTAGAGTCCTGTCAGAGTCCTGTCAGTGTGTAGAGTCCTGTCAGAGTCCTGTCAGTGTGTAGAGTCCTGTCAGAGTGTGTAGAGTCCTGTCAGTGTGTAGAGTCCTGTCAGAGTCCTGTCAGAGTCCTGTCAGTGTGTAGAGTCCTGTCAGTGTGTAGAGTCCTGTCAGAGTCCTGTCAGTGTGTAGAGTCCTGTCAGTGTGTAGAGTCCTGTCAGAGTCCTGTCAGTGTGTAGAGTCCTGTCAGAGTCCTGTCAGTGTGTAGAGTCCTGTCAGAGTCCTGTCGGTGTGTAGAGTCCTGTCAGAGTGTAGAGTCCTGTCAGAGTCCTGTCGGTGTGTAGAGTCCTGTCAGAGTGTAGAGTCCTGTGAGTGTGTAGAGTCCTGTCAGTGTGTAGAGTCGTGTCAGTGTGTAGAGTCCTGTCAGTGTGTAGAGTCCTGTCAGAGTCCTGTCAGAGTGTAGAGTCCTGTTAGTGTGTAGAGTCCTGTCAGTGTGTAGAGTCCTGTCAGAGTCCTGTCAGTGTGTAGAGTCCTGTCAGAGTCCTGTCAGTGTGTAGAGTCCTGTCAGAGTCCTGTCGGTGTGTAGAGTCCTGTCAGTGTGTAGAGTCCTGTCAGTGTGTAGAGTCCTGTCAGTGTGTAGAGTCCTGTCAGAGTCCTGTCGGTGTGTAGAGTCCTGTCAGAGTCCTGTCAGAGTGTAGAGTCCTGTTAGTGTGTAGAGTCCTGTCAGTGTGTAGAGTCCTGTCAGAGTCCTGTCAGTGTGTAGAGTCCTGTCAGAGTCCTGTCAGTGTGTAGAGTCCTGTCAGAGTCCTGTCAGTGTGTAGAGTCCTGTCAGAGTCCTGTCGGTGTGTAGAGTCCTGTCAGAGTGTAGAGTCCTGTCAGAGTGTAGAGTCCTGTCAGAGTGTAGAGTCCTGTCAGAGTGTGTAGAGTCCTTGTAGAGTCCTGTCAGTGTGTAGAGTCCTGTCAGAGTGTAGAGTCCTGTCAGAGTGTAGAGTCCTGTCAGAGTGTGTAGAGTCCTTGTAGAGTCTCGTCAGTGTGTAGAGTCCTGTCAGAGTGTGTAGAGTCCTGTCAGAGTGTGTAGAGTCCTGTCAGTGTGTAGAGTCCTGTCAGTGTGTAGAGTCCTGTCAGAGTGTAGAGTCCTGTGAGTGTGTAGGGCCCTGTGAGTGTGTAGGGCCCTGTGAGTGTGTAGAGTCCTGTGAGTGTGTAGAGTCCTGTCAGTGTGTAGGGCCCTGTCAATGTGTAGAGTCCTGTGAGTGTGTAGAGTCCTGTCAGTGTGTAGGGCCCTGTCAGTGTGTAGAGTCCTGTCAGTGTGTAGAGTCCTGTCAGTGTGTAGAGTACTGTCAGTGTGTAGAGTCCTGTCAGTGTGTAGAGTCCTGTCAGTGTGTAGAGTCCTGTCAGAGTCCTGTCGGTGTGTAGAGTCCTGTCAGAGTGTAGAGTCCTGTCAGAGTCCTGTCAGTGTGTAGAGTCCTGTCAGAGTCCTGTCAGTGTGTAGAGTCCTGTGAGTGTGTAGGGCCCTGTGAGTGTGTAGGGCCCTGTCAGTCTGCTTAAAAAGGTAAATGAGAATACAAGGTTAACTCAGATAGTCCATGTAGCTATTTTGTTAGCTATTTATCAGCCTTATTGCTTTGGGATAGAAGCTGTTCAAGAGACTGTTAGTGCCAGACTTGATGGACCGGAACACTTGCCATGCGGAAGCAGAGAGATTGATCTATGGCTTGGCTGGTTGGAGTCTTTAACGATTTTCCGGGCCTTTCTACCACACCACCTGATATAGAGGTCCTGGATGGCAGGGAGATCGGCCCCAGTGATGTACTGGGCTGTCCGCACCACCCTCTGTAGCGTCATGCGATCGAGGGATGGTGCTGTTGCCATAGCAGGCAGTGATGTTCTCATTGGTACAGCTGTAGAACCATGCGTTTGGAGCATTTCAAGTCTTTAGTGGTTTGGACACTGAGAAACTTGAAGCTCTCGACCTGCTCCACTGCAGTCCTGTCGATGTGTTTCCTGTAGTCCACGACGCTGTGGACTGTTTCCTGTTGTCCACGACACTTCCTGTAGTCCACGATCAGCTCCTTGGTCCCTTACTGACGTTGAGGGAGTGGTTGTCAGGTTACTGACCTCCTCCCTGTAGGTTGTCTCATCGTCGCCGGTGATCAGGCCTACCTCCGTCTTGTCGTCAACAAACTTGATGACGGGGTTGGAGTTGTGCGCGGCCACGCCGTCATGGGTAAACTGGGCGTCCAGGAGGGGACTAAGCACACACCCCTGAGGGGCCCCTGTGTTGAGGGTCAGTGTGGACGGAGGTGATGTTGCCTACTCTTACCACCTGGGGTCGGACCGTAAGGAAGTCCAGGATCCAGTTGCAGAGGGAGGTGTTCAGACCCAAACTCCTAAGCTTGTGGGTTATATTATGACATTACTCGAAATATTTAACTCTAGAATACTGAACAACACTGCAGAGAGTTAAAGCTGCAAAATCTCACTTTTTTGGGGGGTGTCCGGACCAAATTCACATAGAAATGTGAGTTATAGATCTGTCATTCTCATTGAAAGCAAGTCTAACAAACAGTAGATCTGTTCTATGTACGCCATTGCTACGCTTCCCTTGCTTCAGTTTAATTTGTATGTCTTTTACCTTAGGTTTTGTACACCAGCTTCAAACAGCTGAAATACTATGTTGTTGGTATCTGATGCTAAGCACAGGCTATTAATTCCTGGCAGAGATGTCAGATCTTACAACACTGGCTGCCGTGCGTTTGAAACGCTTTATATTAGGTCTTTCTGAAACACATGTCGACAACACTGCCGTGTGTTTGAAACACTTGTCATATGTGACAGGTTTAACATGCAAGCAGGTGTGTTTATGGGGGTGACGTGAACAACATTCTAGACTAGAGGGATGTTGACTTCTATTGTTTTGGTTTCCTCTTTCTTCTCCATCTCTACATCTATGTCTCTCTCCATCTCTATCACTCTTTCTCCATCTCTCTCTCTCTCTCTCTCTCTCGCCTTCCCTCCATCTCTCTCTGTCTCTCCTTCCCTCCATCTCTCTCTGTCTCTTGCCTTCCCTCCATCTCTCTCTCTCTCCTTCCCTCCATCTCTCTCTCTCTCTCCTTCCCTCCATCTCTCTCTCTCTCTCTCTCTCTCTCCTTCCCTCCATCTCTCTCTCCTTCCCTCCATCTCTCTCTCCCCTTCCCTCCATCTCTCTCTCCCCTTCCCTCCATCTCTCTCTCTCGCCTTCCCTCCATCTCTCTCTCTCTCCTTCCCTCCATCTCTCTCTCCCCTTCCCTCCATCTCTCTCTCCTTCCCTCCATCTCTCTCTCCTTCCCTCCATCTCTCTCTCTCCTTCCCTCCATCTCTCTCTCCCCTTCCCTCCATCTCTCTCTCTCCTTCCCTCCATCTCTCTCTCTCCTTCCCTCCATCTCTCTTAGCTCTGGGACAGATCATGCTGTATGTGGATGGGATGAATGGAGTCATCTGTCATATTGAGACCGTCCAGTGGCTCTACGCTCTCATTGGCTCAAAGGTGACAAGCTACAGTATCTGTTTTACTGTACAAACTAAATACCAATATACAGGTTTGTTAGAAACTCTGACTAAATACCAATAAATAGTTAGTTGATTGTTAGAAACTCTGGGGCCTTGTTGTCAGAGTGTCTGCCCTGATATTGGAAAGCTGGGGATTTTATCCGCGGTCGAGTCCTACCAAAGACCTTTATAAATGCTATAGACGTGTCTGACTGACCCTGTCTGTGTCTCAGTTCCGCTTGGTGGTGAAGACAGCTCTGAAGTTGTTGCTGGTGTTTGTGGACTACTCAGAGTCCAACGCCCCTCTACTTATAGAGGCCATCACTACTGTAGACACCAAGAGAGGTATCGTTCTGTCTGTCTATCTGTCTGTCTGTCAGCCTTGATTAAGGGTGTGATTAATTGAGTGTTTGAGTCATGGATTGGTTAAGCGATCAATAAAGCTCGACGGTCAAATGAAAGAATGATTGATATCTTATTGACTAGTGGTGTTTCTCCAGGTTGTAAGCAGTGGTCTAATGCCATGGAGATCTTAGCTGAGAAGGATGGAGTGGACACAGAGCTCCTGGTCTACGGTATGACCCTCATCAACAAGGTACACACACCCACGGCTTGGTCTGGCAGCACATTGCATATGACATAGAACACACGTCATTCTACACACAAATTCACACCTCCCTCCCATTCAAACTCCCTCTCTCTCTCTCTCTCTCTCTCTCTCTCTCTCTCTCTCTCTCTCTCTCTCCTCCCCCTCCCCACTCCCTCCTCCTCCCCCCTCTCCCCTCCCCCTCCCTCCCCACTCCCTCCTCCCCCTCCCCACTCCCTCCTCCTCCCCCCTCTCCCCCTCCCCCTCCCTCCCCACTCCCTCCTCCCCCTCTCCCTCCCTCTCTCCCACTCCCTCCCACTCCCTCCCCACTCCCTCCCTCCCCACTCCCTCCTCCCCCTCCCCACTCCCCCCTTCCCACTCCCTCCTCCTCCTCCCCCCTCTCCCACTCCCCCTCCCCACTCCCTCCTCCTCCCCCCTCTCCCCCCTCTTCCCCTCCTCTCAGACCCTATCAGCGTTACCTGACCAGGACTCCTTCTATGACATGGTGGATGGGTTGGAGGACCAGGGGATGGAGGCTGTAGCGAAGAGGTTCCTGGGGAGGAGAGGAACTGACCTGGACCTGATGGAACAACTCACTATCTACGAGGTGAGACACCACGTGCACGCACACACACACACACACACACACACACACACACACACACACACACACACACACACACACACACACACACACACACACACACACACACACACAGGCACAGTTTTGGCCGATAATCCTGATTTTCATAGACCACATTTAGGTCCTAGATAAATCTGAAGAAATAGGAGAACCTTGATAAAGAAGAGAACAAGCCGTTTTTCTAAATACCCACAATGCCTCATCCTCCTTTGTGTCATCGTTTCATCCTTTCTCTTTTCTTCTCCTTTCAGGCGACTCTACGTCATGAGGACGGTGATGATGAATCTAATCCTCCCGCAGGGCTCTCTGGCCTCAAGGACCGCCGCCGCGCCAGCTTCGGGGACAAGAGGAGGGGCCTGGAGAGGAGGCGGAGCCGCAGAGCATCTCTCGGGCGGTCTGGGAACGTCTCGCCCTGCAGCCCTTCCACTCAACACTCCGGGTTCCAACCCTTCAAGGGACGAGGAGGAGAAGACATGAGCAAGAGGTGAGAGTAGAGGGGGAGAGAAGGGGAGACTGGCGAGAAGGGGAGACTGGAGAGAATGGGAGACTAGAAAGAGTGGTTAGAGGCCACAGGGTTACAACCCTTCAATAGACGGAGGGCAGATTATATGAGACTGTCTGATTACACACACTGGTACTGACTATCATGACCCAGGATAAGACCCAGATGCAGAATCAGTTCGAATCACAGATGTTTAATGACCAAACATGGGGGCAGGCAAAAGACAGGTCAATGGAAGGCAGAGGTCCGTAATCCAGGGCAGGGTCAGAAAGAACGGCAGGCAGGCTCGGGGTCAGGGCAGGCTGAGGTCAGTAATCCAGGGCAGGGTCAGAAAGGTACAGAACGGCAGGCAGGCTCGGGGTCAGTGCAGAGCAGGGCAGGCTGAGGTCAGTATTCCAGGGCAGGGTCAGAAAGGTACAGAACGGCAGGCAGGCTCGGGGTCAGGGCAGGCTGAGGTCAGTAATCCAGGGCAGGGTCAGAAAGGTACAGAACGGCAGGCAGGCTCGGGGTCAGGGCAGAGCAGGGCAGGCTGAGGTCAGTATTCCAGGGCAGGGTCAGAAAGGTACAGAACGGCAGGCAGGCTCGGGGTCAGGGCAGAGCAGGGCAGGCTGAGGTCAGTAATCCAGGGCAGAGTCAGAAAGGTACAGAACGGCAGGCAGGCTCGGGGTCAGGCTGAGGTCAGTAATCCAGGGCAGGGTCAGAAAGGTACAGAACGGCAGGCAGGCTCGGGGTCAGGGCAGAGCAGAATGGTCAAAACCGGGAAAAATAGAAAACAGGGACTAGAGAGAAAAAACACGCTGGTAGGCCAGACGAGACAAGATGCACTGGCAACAGACAAACAGAGAACACAGGTATAAATACACATTGGATAGTGTGGAAAATGGGCAACACCTGGAAGTGGGTGGAGACGAGCACAAAACAGGTGAAACAGATCAGGGTGTGACAGCAACACTCCTCTGGACCATACCCCTCCCAGTCAACCAGGTACTGGAATCCCCTGCCCCGAGGTCGAACACTTAGGAGACGTCTCACTGTGTATGCGGAATGGCCTTCGAGGAGACAGGGGAGAGGGGTGGGCCTGGAAACAGGAGGCAGAGGGCTGTGAGACAGAGGTTTAATCCTTGATACATGAAACGTGGGATGTATACGGAGGGTGCGGGGCAACAGAAGAGGAACAGCAGAGGGGCTAAGGATCTTAGAGATGGGGAAAGGGCTGATAAAACAGGGGGAAAGTTTACAGGACTCCACCCGGAGGGGCAGATCCCGAGTGGACAGCCATACCCTCTGCCCGTGACGATAACGGGGACCCGGGGTCCGGTGGCGGTCCGCTTTTCATCGATACCTGGAGGTTGTCTTGATAGGAGCGGACCGGGCTCTCTTCCAGGTACGGCAACAGCAGTGGATGAGTACGCTGACTTCTTCCTCTCGCTCAGGGAAGAGCAGCAGGGGGCTGATAACCCATCGGACACTCGAAAGGCGATAGACCAGTGGCTGAGCAGGGAAGGGTGTTGTGGGCGTATTCCACCCACACGAGTTGCTGGCTCCAGGTGGTGAGGTTGGCGGAGACGAGGCAACGAAGCGTCATCTCTAGGTCGTGATTGGCTCGCTCCGACTGGCTGTTAGACTGTGGGTAAAACCCAGAGGACAGGCTGGACGACGACCCAATGAGTGTGCAAAACGCCTTCCAGTAACGGGACAAGAACTGAGGACCATGGTCGGTGACCATGTCCACCGGAAGTCCATGGATACGGAAGACGTGCTGCACCATGAGCTGGGCCATCTCCTTGGCTAAGGGTAGCTTGGGGAGGGGAATGAAAATGGCGCTTTGGAAAACCTGTCCACCACCATAAGGATAGTGGTGTTGCCATCAGATGGAGGGAGACCAGTGACGAAGTCCAGGGTATATGTGACCAGGGACGGTGAGGGACAGGAAGTGGTTGAAGGAGGCCAGCCGGAGCTTGCCGAGGAGTTTTATTCTGGGCACAAACGGTGCTGGCAGTGACGAACGCGGAGATGTCAGGAACCAAGAGGGGAATGAGCCCATTCCAGAACTGAGGAATGGGCAGAGTCCGGGACAAACATCCGGTTAGCCAGGCCCCCCACCAGGGTCCGTCTGGGAACCCTGCGCCTCACAGACCCGGTTCTCTATACCCTAGATGAGTGCAGCCACGAGACAAGAGGTAGGGAGAATGGTCTCGGGATCCGATGGTGTAACAGCAGGGCTATAGAGGCGTGACCACGCATCCAGCTTCACATTCTTGGACCCCGGGTGGTAGGAGATGGTGAAGTTGAATCGAGTGAATAGCAGGGCCCATCGAGCTTTACTGGAGCTGAGGCGCTTGGCGGTGTATAGATATATTCCAGGTTCTTGTGATCTGTCCATACTATAAATGGGTGTTCCATCCCCTCCAACCAGTGCCTCCACTCCTCCGACACCATCTTCACCACGAGTAGTTCTCAGTTCCCCACGTCGTAATTCCTTTCTGTGGTGTTGAGACGATGGGACAGGACGTCGACCTCCACCACAAACTGCCGGGACGGATCCAGATGGATTAGGATAGGGGGCCGTAGTGAATTGGTGCTTGAGGTCCAAGAACGCTCGGTCCTGCAGCTGGAGACAACGTGAACTGAACCTTGGGAGAGGTGAGTACTGAAATGGGGGGAAACCAGGGTGCTGTAACCCCAGGTGAACCGGCGGTAGAAATTTGCGAATCCCCAGGAAGCATTGCAGCTGCACTCTGGAGGTGGGTTTCGGCCAATCCACCACCACTCTCACCTTTCCAGGATCCATCTATATGTTGCCTGCAGCTATGATATATCCAAGGAAGGAGATGGTGGAGCGATGGATTTTAGATTTTTCTCCACTTTGACCGATTAGCTCGTTCTCCAGAAGACGCTGGAGGACATGTTCTTCAGTCGAGGGGGAAAAGAGGAGGATGTCATCGAGGTAGATGAACGCAAACCAGTTCACCATGTCATGGAGAACTTCGTTAACCAGGGCCTGGAACACAGCAGGAGCGTTGGTCAGTCCGAATGGCTTCACCAGGTATTCGTAGTGCCCGTTAGCCATGTTAATGGGGGTCTTCCACTCGTCCCTTTCCCATATCCGTACCAGATGGTAGGCGTTCTGGAGGTCCAACTTGGAGACGATGGTAACCCTCTGGAGAGGCTCGAAAGCCGAAGTGATGAGTAGAAGTGGGTAGTCGTTTTTAATAAGGCCCCAGAATTCGATATACGGGTGCAGGGTTTTGTCCTTCTTCTACACAAAGAAGAACCCTGCGCCGGCGGGGGAGGCAGAAGGATGGAGTCCTCAATGATGTCTGGTACTGACTTCCTGTACACACACTGGTATTGATGTCCTGCTAAACAAACTGGTATTGATGTCCTGCTACACACACGTGAGGCCCCGTAGCCAGGGTGGCAGGGTGCCCCGGGTGTGGGCGTTCCCACGGGGGGCCGCCGGGGTGCCCTCTGTGCGCCGGTGAGCGCGCGCGGTAGCGCTTAGGGCGGCGGGACCGACCACACCGGCGGTCACGAGTCATGAAGGCAGTCAAATTCTCCAAACTGAAGCTTGTCATTAGTAGCCTACCAAACATGCTAACTGCCTGGTACTCAGCACTCTATTGTCATTCTCTAATCACTCTGACATCAATGCAAATGTAATCAAAATCTAATCAAACACTTCATGAGAGCCCATGAGCTCATGTTGCGCAACATTTTCTATAGGCTACGCAATTGCGTGAGAAAACAAGACTGATGGCCTCTATTAAAAAGAGGAGGATCCCATCAGCTTTCTATAGGCTAGGCCTACTATATTTATTTCTCAACTTTCCTAATATTCAGCACATTGCTTATATTTACAGCAGGAGTATAGCCTAGCTTGCTGGCATGAAAATAAACCACGGGGAAAAGCGTGCTCCATTCGCTATTTAAGTGCATATGACATGTCTTTTTTTTCCCAGCTGCCCCTGTTTTGACACAGGTGCATGATAATGGTCCATTCTAAATCAAAACAAATGTTACACATATTTTATTTAGTAATATGTAAAGACCAGATTAAATCAAGAATATTCTGCTGGGTGACTATATTAGCCTACCACTTGTGAATTATACATTTATTATCACTTGTGAATGATGCCCAGCATAAGAAACAACTTGTTCGAATCAGTCGCACATCTAATGTCGCCCTAACCCATAGGCCAAATAACTTGTTAAAATGAAGCACATTAATCCTCTTTACAAGGGGGTATAGAGCCTAACTGGTATACATAAAGCAGCGTGTGAGTTTCAAGTTTGGGGAAGATCATTTTCACCATAAAAAATGCACCTTTATAATAAAAGCATTAAATGTATAATTTCATTTGTTGTCACTTTTGATAATGGTGTTTTCCCACTAATGGAACATTCATGCTTATAGCCGACTGCCATGTGCTCATTGCTGTGCTTATAATGTGGAACAAATAGACTAATAGTTTATCAACATTTTAAGCTTAACGTTCTCATCTGTTGCGTCAAAAAATATATATATTTTGATGCTAGTGGTTGTATTAATTGGGGATCTATCGCATCCCACAACTGTCCCAGACTATGTTATGAATAATTATTATTATTATAATAATTATGATTATTATTTCTCACACAGAATAGGTAAACTTTTGTACTATGGGGGATTGATTTATTAGACTTTTTAAAATGGCTTGTAGGCTATGGGTTGAAGCCAGGAGATGCTGAATGTGTTTGTTCATTAACGGTCAGTTACCGTGAGACCGACGGTTATTTGCTTGACAGTCACCGGCTGATGAAATTGCGTGACCGCCACAGCCCTAGAACCGCTATACACACTGATGTCCTGTTAGAGTGACAGTTGAGCGTTCCAACAGGAAGTCACATCAGGTCACACCCCCCTGATCCTCCTCTCCTCCTCTCCTCCTCTCATCTCTTCCCCTCTTCTCCTCTCCTCTCCACGTGTCTCCTCTCCTCCTCTCCTCCTCTCCTCCCTTCCCCTCTTCTCCTCTCCCCCTCTCCTCTCCACGTGTCTCCTCACCTCCTCTCATCTCCTCTCCTCCTCTGCCTTTATCCCATCCTTTCTATCCATTTTTCTCTCCTCTCACCTTTGTCTCCTCTCACCTTCGTCTCTACTCTCTCACCTTTGTCTCCTCTCACCTTCGTCTCTACTCTCTCAGCTTCGTCTCTACTCTCTCACCTTCGTCTCTCTCTTTCTCTCTCTCACCTTCGTCTCTTTCTCTCTCTCACCTTCGTCTCTCTCTCTCTCTCTCACCTTCGTCTCTCTCAATCTCTCACCTTCGTCTCTCTCTCTCTCTCTCACCTTCGTCTCTCTCTCTCTCTCTCTCTCTCTCTCACCTTCATCTCTCTCTCTCTCTCTCACCTTCATCTCTCTCTCTCTCTCTCTCTCACCTTCGTCTCTCTCTCTCTCTCACCTTCGTCTCTCTCTCTCTCACCTTCATCTCTCTCTCTCTCTCTCACCTTCGTCTCTCTCTCTCTCTCACCTTCGTCTCTCTCTCTCTCACCTTCATCTCTCTCTCTCTCTCTCACCTTCATCTCTCTCTCTCTCTCTCACCTTCGTCTCTCTCTCTCTCTCACCTTCGTCTCTCTCTCTCTCTCACCTTCGCCCCTCTCTCCCTCTCTCTCACCTTCATCTCTCTCTCTCTCTCTCTCTCACCTTCATCTCTCTCTCTCTCTCTCACCTTCGCTCTCTCTCTCTCTCTCTCACCTTCGTCTCTCTCTCTCTCTCACCTTCGTCTCTCTCTCTCTCACCTTCATCTCTCTCTCTCTCTCTCACCTTCATCTCTCTCTCTCTCTCTCACCTTCGTCTCTCTCTCTCTTACCTTCGTCTCTCTCTCTCTCACCTTCGTCTCTCTCTCTCTCTCTCTCACCTTCGTCTCTCTCTCTCACCTTCGTCTCTCTCTCTCCGTCTCCCTCTCTCCGTCTCTCACCTTCGTCTCCCACTCTCCGTCTCTCACCTTCGTCTCCCTCTCTTCGACTCTCTCTCTCTCTCTCTCTCTCTCTCTCTCTCTCTCCTGTGTAAGTACAACACTGGATAGTCAGACAGTATCTGACTCGGCTACGCTCAGCATAACAACAGCATGGCGAACATTCTGTGTGTGTGTTCATGCCTATGTGCAGAACATGTATGCAGGCATGTGTGTGTGTGTGTGCAGGGAGATACACTCAGAGTTCACTGGGTCCAGACAGTAGAGTGATGTTGGATGCTGCTGTGTGTGTGTGTGTGTGTGTGTGTGTGTGTGTGTGTGTGTGTGTGTGTGTGTGTGTGTGTGTGTGTGTGTGTGTGTGTGTGTGTGTGTGTGTGTGTGTGTGAGCTGAACAGCTGTAGCTGTGTGTCTCATCATGGGAATACATGATGGATCATCTCCACTGTGCTTTATGGCAGGAAGAAGCAACGCTTTAACATGACGCACACAGAGGCACGCTGACACACACACACACACACACACACACATCACACACACACACACACACACACACACACACACACACACACACACACACACACACACACACACACAGTTTTATTGCTATTCCTATCCCATCCGTCACACACGTGTCTCTGGTCTTGTGAAGCAGAACAGCACCTGGTAAACACACACACACACACACACACACACACACACACACACACACACACACACACACACACACACACACACACACACACACACACACACACACACACACACACACACACACACACACACACACACACACACAAGAGGCCGCATTTATAAAGTGTCTCAAAGTGAGAGTGCTGATCTAGGGTCAGTTTTGCCTTGTCGTCAAGTTTACATGGACAGCTTTCAAGCTTTCATGCTCTGAGATGCTTTATAAATAAAATTACCTTTAAATTACCTTTAATTACCTTTAATTACCCCCCCAGCCAACTGTAACAACTGTAACAGAGCTCATCAACTGTAATGTACTCCATTACATCTGATTAAAGGCCCAGTCCAGTCAAAAAAAATACTTTTTCTGTGTTTTGTATCATATTGTACAACAGCTGATAAAACTAACACTGAAAAAGTGTGACGAATTTTGTTCACTGTTATTTCCTAATAATTGATGGTTGAGATTACAATTTAATTAGCAGGTTTACATGGACGGGAGTTAATAGACCAATAACAAAGAGAGTTCCAAACCTCTCAGCCAATAACAGCTAGTTTTCAGTTTTTCCCCTCCCCACTCAGACCCCTCCCTGCTTATTTGTTTAGTTGGATTCCCCGTTGGCTTTTGCCGAAGCAGCAGCTGTTCTTCCTGTGGTTCAACACACAACACATGACAAGTAACACTGATAGACAAGGACAGTCACACACATGTAAAATACAACCGTATACAAACAATACAACTGAACAGTGAGTGTGTGTGTGTCTGTGTCTGTGTGCGTGTGTTAGTGTGTGTGTTAGTGTGTGTGTGTGTGTGTGTGTGTGTGTGTGTGTGTGTGTGTGTGTGTGTGTGTGTGTGTGTGTGTGTGTGTGTGTGTGTGTGTGTGTGTGTGTGTGTGTGTGTGTGTGTGTGTGTTTGAAAATACTATCATGCATGTTGTTGATGTTTAGTTCTGTATGTGTAGTTAAGGGGGCAAAGGCGTGCTGCTCTGTTCTGAGCTGCAGCTTTGCTAGGTCTTTCTTTAAATGCACCTTATTACCGGAAAGTAATCAAGATGGGACAATCAAGACCAGAGACTGAACAACTTGTTGAGTTGCATAAAAAAATTGAGAAGAGTAATGGCCCAAAGCAACTGCCCTGAGGGACACCGCACTATACATATTTGATATTAGAGAATCCTCCATTGAAGAACACTCTCTGGGTTCTATTGGATAAGTAACTCTCAAACCATGCGATGGCAGGTGATGAAAAGCCATAGCAAGTGATTTTTTATGATCAATAACATCAAAAAGTCTAGACAGCTCCAACTATCATTTTATTATCCATTTCTTTTAACCAATCATCAGTCATCTGAGTCAGTACAGTACAAGTTGAGTGCCCTTCCCTATAGGCATACTGAAAGTCAGTAGTTAACTTGTTCTCTGAAAAATAGCATTGTATTTGGTCAAACACAATCCTCTCCATCACTTTACTAAGAACAAGCAGCAAACTGATTGGATGGCTGCTAAATCCAGCAAAGGGTGCTTTAATGTTTTTAGGAAGTGGAATTACTTTAGCTTCCTTCCACAACTGTGGACACACACACTCCTTTAGGCTTAGGTTGAAGATATAGCCAATAGGGGTGGTAATACAGTCTGCTACCATTCTCCATAGTTTCCCATCTAGGTTGTCTATACCTGGTGGTAATACAGTCTGCTACCATTCTCAATAGTTTACCATCAAAGTTGTCTATACCTGGTGGCTTACCATTATTGATGGGTGTTGTATCAATTAAATTATTTGACATGCTATTTATAAAGTAAATTTTCTGTAATTAATATTACCTGATTAAACTAATCATGTAAATGTAATTAACTACAAAGTCGGGGCACCATGGAAGAGTGTTTATAGACCTGCTGTCTTCTGAATAAACTCTTAAAGACCTGGTCATCTTTTATATCAATAGCAGTCAATTATTAATCGTCACCTTATTCAGTCTCATCTGAACGTCGTAAAATTCTTGGTTATTTTTACGAACCCTAACAAATTGAATCAGCCATACACAATTTGGTTGAATTATTTATTTACTAAATAATCACACAGAATTACATATACACAGAATGGATCATACATTGATTACTAATTATATCATAAAAGAAAAGGTCCCTAGCGGACGAAACCCATATGACGGCTGGTTACTCAAAGAAAGGGGGTTGGGTTTGAATGAAAGAGCGGGAAGACTGAGGAACAAAAGGATTGGGTCTCTATTCAACCTTATGAAGCTGTGCTATCGTAAATACAGAATCTAATGCATTCTAAATAACCACCCATTCGGTAAAAAGGAAAATGTAAGAAATATATTTACTCTGAGCTGTGCTTCGATAGATTGGTCGAAGATGGAAGGCTGGGTTGCTCAGCAGAGATCTCCCTTGTCCTTTGAAGAATATTTCTGGACGGATACGTTGTAGTCTGTCGTCTTGTGGTAGAATGGATACCTTGTAGTATCGTCGTCGTGTGGTAGAACGGATAGGTTGTAGGACTCTGTCGTTCTGAAGAGATTGTCCGTCCTTTCTTTAAGCTACATTTACAGCTGCTGCTGATAACTCGACGTCCAGGATGTATCACGTCTTTAGTGAATAAGAGTTCAAAGTTCATACCAAGTTGCCATAGTATAAGCTCATGCTATATTTTGGCTGGTGTAGTCAAAATTCATCCTTCCAGCGTGGCGATCGTCACCTCCACGTTGAAATTTGCCCTTTTAAACGTTAGGACACCAGTCCTCAACGTCATCGGGAACACAATGTTAATTAGGTCAGGTTGTAGTCGGTCAACCATTCGCAATCAGAGCTCTACGCTGAGGTTGGCTTAGTCCACCGTGAATTGGGTCACGGGGGCTCTTATAGAAATGTAGAATAGTGGTTGGTTCATCATTTCCAACCAATGCCTATTCACGTGGGTGTGGCCACTGAGTGAGCATATTTTATTTATGAAAACAATTCTCTCATTTTTAAAAACTAAAATTTACATTTAATCTTTTCACCAATAGTTTCATTTTTTAAATTGCGCAACAATTCCATGTGAATCTGATAACTAGAATGTGTAGACTTTCCCAGATACAGTTTATGTCGTCCTGTCATCAGTCATAATGTCTCAGATGACAACTGATCTGACATCATATTCTTTAAGTACCAACGGATACTTTCAACTGATTGGATTACCGAAAAATATTGTTCCGTTCCCAACCTTTTGATGTTTCCATACTCTCTCTATGTTAACAAAGGGCTTTCCAAGAGTCCATTTTGTAGAGTAGAGAGCGAAAAGGGGGAAAGGTATTTACAGGGCAACATCATGACATGAGTAACAACAAGTTTTCCACCTCTCCCACACTAACTCGACCAAATTCAAAACGGAAATACTTCTCTTTCATTATTAGATATTTTATACAAAACATATGATGTTTCACTGTTCAATGTTGTCATTTCACTTCTGAGTTGTTCCACTTTACTAGTGAAATAGTCATTGAAATTATTGGCTAATATCCAAAGGTTATAAATGACCCATCGTCTTCAATGAACGATGGAGATGAATCAGGTTTTCTGTCCATGATATCTTTTAAGGTGCTCTAAATAATTTTTCCATTGTTTCATGTAATTTATATTTGTTTGGTCATAGAATTTCTTATATATTTTTGCTAAGGTTAATCACAACATTTATACATGTACAGCATGTCAACCAATCAGTAACTATTAGTGAGGCCCTACCCAGGTATTATAGAGAGCCCTGAGAGAGTGACTATTAGTGAGGCCCTACCCAGGTATTATACAGGGCCCTGAGGGAGTGACTATTAGTGAGGCCCTACCCAGGTATTATACAGGGCCCTGAGGGAGTGACTATTAGTGAGGCCCTACCCAGGTATTATACAGGGCCCTGAGGGAGTGACTATTAATGAGGCCCTACCCAGGTATTATACAGGGCCCTGAGGGAGTGACTATTAGTGAGGCCCTACCCAGGTATTATACAGGGCCCTGAGGGAGTGACTATTAGTGAGGCCCTACCCAGGTATTATACAGGGCCCTGAGGGTGTGACTATTAGTGAGGCCCTACCCAGGTATTATACAGGGCCCTGAGAGAGTGACTATTAGTGAGGCCCTACCCAGGTATTATACAGGGCCCTGAGAGAGTGACTATTAGTGAGGCCCTACCCAGGTATTATACAGGGCCCTGAGGGAGTGACTATTAGCGAGGCCCTACCCAGGTATTATATCATAATGTATATAGGACAATACCTCAGGCCTTCCACAGTCTGCAGTCCGCACACCACCCTTATAACCACAGCTATAAGGTCAGATGACCCTAGCCCCAATTCAAACCTTAACTATCAATGGGAAAGGCTAAATTCTACCTATTCCATCCTCTGCACACCTCCTAGGTACTGTAGTACACACTATAACACCTCCTAGGTACTGTAGTACACACTATAATACCTCCTAGGTACTGTAGTACACACTATAACACCTCCTAGGTACTGTAATACACACTATAATACCTCCTAGGTACTGTAGTACACACTATAACACCTCCTAGGTACTATAATACACACTATAACACCTCCTAGGTACTGTAGTACACACTATAACACCTCCTAGGTACTGTAGTACTGTAGTACACACTATAACACCTCCTAGGTACTGTAGTACTGTAGTACACACTATAACACCTCCTAGGTACTGTAGTACACACTATAATACCTCCTAGGTACTGTAATACTGTAATACACACTATAACACCTCCTAGGTACTGTAGTACTGTAGTACACACTATAACACCTCCTAGGTACTGTAGTACACACTATAACACCTCCTAGGTACTGTAGTACACACTATAACACCTCCTAGGTACTATAATACACACTATAACACCTCCTAGGTACTGTAGTACACACTATAATACCTCCTAGGTACTGTAATACTGTAATACACACTATAACACCTCCTAGGTACTGTAGTACTGTAGTACACACTATAACACCTCCTAGGTACTGTAGTACACACTATAACACCTCCTAGGTACTGTAGTACACACTATAACACCTCCTAGGTACTGTAGTACTGTAGTACACACTATAACACCTCCTAGGTACTGTAGTACACACTATAACACCTCCTAGGTACTGTAGTACACACTATAATACCTCCTAGGTACTGTAGTACACACTATAATACCTCCTAGGTACTGTAGTACACACTATAACACCTCCTAGGTACTGTAGTACACACTATAACACCTCCTAGGTACTGTAGTACACACTATAACACCTCCTGGTACGGTACTGTAGTACACACTATAATACCTCCTAGGTACTGTAGTACACACTATAACACCTCCTAGGTACTGTAGTACACACTATAATACCTCCTTGGTACTGTAGTACACACTATAATACCTCCTAGGTACTGTAGTACACACTATAACACCTCCTAGGTACTGTAGTACACACTATAATACCTCCTAGGTACTGTAGTACACACTATAACACCTCCTAGGTACTGTAGTACACACTATAATACCTCCTAGGTACTATAATACACACTATAACACCTCCTAGGTACTGTAGTACACACTATAACACCTCCTAGGTACTGTAGTACACACTATAACACCTCCTAGGTACTGTAGTACGCACTATAATACCTCCTTGGTACTGTAGTACACACTATAACACCTCCTAGGTACTGTAGTACACACTATAATACCTCCTTGGTACTGTAGTACACACTATAATACCTCCTAGGTACTGTAGTACACACTATAACACCTCCTAGGTACTGTAGTACACACTATAATACCTCCTAGGTACTGTAGTACACACTATAACACCTCCTAGGTACTGTAGTACACACTATAATACCTCCTAGGTACTATAATACACACTATAACACCTCCTAGGTACTGTAGTACACACTATAACACCTCCTAGGTACTGTAGTACACACTATAACACCTCCTAGGTACTGTAGTACACACTATAACACCTCCTAGGTACTGTAGTACTGTAGTACACACTATAACACCTCCTAGGTACTGTAGTACACACTATAACACCTCCTAGGTACTGTAGTACACACTATAACACCTCCTAGGTACTGTAGTACACATTATAACACCGCCTAGGTACTGTAGTACTGTAGTACACACTATAACACCTCCTAGGTACTGTAATACACACTATAACACCTCCTAGGTACTGTAGTACACACTATAACACCTCCTAGGTACTGTAGTACACACTATAACACCTCCTAGGTACTGTAGTACACACTATAACACCTCCTAGGTACTGTAGTACTGTAGTACACACTATAACACCTCCTAGGTACTGTAGTACACACTATAACACCTCCTAGGTACTGTAGTACACACTATAACACCTCCTAGGTACTGTAGTACTGTAGTACACACTATAATACCTCCTAGGTACTGTAGTACACACTATAACACCTCCTAGGTACTGTAGTACACACTATAACACCTCCTAGATACTGTAGTACTGTAGTACACACTATAACACCTCCTAGGTACTGTAGTACACACTATAACACCTCCTAGGTACTGTAGTACACACTATAACACTTCATAGGTACTGTACTACTGTAGTACACACTATAACACCTCCTAGGTACTGTAGTACACACTATAACACCTCCTAGGTACTGTAGTACACACTATAACACCTCCTAGGTACTGTAGTACTGTAGTACACACTATAATACCTCCTAGGTACTGTAGTACACACTATAACACCTCCTAGGTACTGTAGTACACACTATAACACCTCCTAGGTACTGTAGTACTGCAGTACACACTATGACACCTCCTAGGTACTGTAGTACTGTAGTACACACTATAACACCTCCTAGGTACTGTAGTACACACTATAACACCTCCTAGGTACTGTAGTACACACTATAACACCTCCTAGGTACTGTAGTACTGTAGTACACACTATAATACCTCCTAGGTACTGTAGTACACACTATAACACCTCCTAGGTACTGTAGTACACACTATAACACCTCCTAGGTACTGTAGTACTGCAGTACACACTATAACACCTCCTAGGTACTGTAGTACACACTATAACACCACCTAGGTACTGTAGTACACACTATGACACCTCCTAGGTACTGTAGTACACACTATAACACCTCCTCGGTACTGTAGTACACACTATAACACCTCCTAGATACTGTAGTACACACTATAATACCTCCTAGATACTGTAGTACACACTATAACACCTCCGAGGTACTGTAGCACACACTATAACACCTCCTAGGTACTGTAATACTGTAATACACACTATAACACCTCCTTGGTACTGTAGTACTGTAGTACACACTATAACACCTCCTAGGTACTAGGTACTGTACTACACACTATAACACCTCCTAGGTACTGTAGTACACACTATAACACCTCCTAGATACTGTAGTACACACTATAATACCTCCTAGATACTGTAGTACACACTATAACACCTCCTAGGTACTGTAGTACTGTAGTACACACTATAACACCTCCTAGGTACTGTGTACTGTAGTACACACTATAACACCTCCTAGGTACTGTAGTACACACTATAACACCTCCTAGGTACTGTAGTACACACTATAACACCTCCTAGGTACTGTAGTACTGTAGTACACACTATAACACCTCCTAGGTACTGTAGTACACACTATAATACCTCCTAGATACTGTAGTACACACTATAACACCTCCTAGGTACTGTAGTACTGTAGTACACACTATAACACCTCCTAGGTACTGTAATACTGTAATACACACTATAACACCTCCTTGGTACTGTAGTACTGTAGTACACACTATAACACCTCCTAGGTACTGTGTACTGTAGTACACACTATAACACCTCCTAGGTACTGTAGTACACACTATAACACCTCCTAGGTACTGTAGTACACACTATAACACCTCCTAGGTACTGTAGTACTGTAGTACACACTATAACACCTCCTAGGTACTGTAGTACACACTATAACACCTCCTAGATACTGTAGTACACACTATAACACCTCCTAGGTACTGTAATACTGTAATACACACTATAATACCTCCTACGTACTGTAGTACACACTATAACACCTCCTAGTTACTGTAGTACACACTATAACACCTCCTAGGTACTGTAGTACACACTATAACACCTCCCTAGGTACTGTAGTACACACTATAACACCTCCTAGGTACTGTAGTACACACTATAACACCTCCTAGGTACTGTAGTACACACTATAACACCTCCTAGGTACTGTAGTACTGTAGTACACACTATAATACCTCCTAGGTACTGTAGTACACACTATAACACCTCCTAGGTACTGTAGTACACACTATAACACCTCCTAGATACTGTAGTACACACTATAACACCTCCTAGGTACTGTAGTACACACTATAACACCTCCTAGGTACTGTAGTACACACTATAACACCTCCTAGGTACTGTAGTACTGTAGTACACACTATAACACCTCCTAGGTACTGTAGTACACACTATAACACCTCCTAGGTACTGTAGTACACACTATAACACCTCCTAGGTACTGTAGTACTGTAGTACACACTATAATACCTCCTAGGTACTGTAGTACACACTATAACACCTCCTAGGTACTGTAGTACACACTATAACACCTCCTAGATACTGTAGTACTGTAGTACACACTATAACACCTCCTAGGTACTGTAGTACACACTATAACACCTCCTAGGTACTGTAGTACACACTATAACACTTCATAGGTACTGTACTACTGTAGTACACACTATAACACCTCCTAGGTACTGTAGTACACACTATAACACCTCCTAGGTACTGTAGTACACACTATAACACCTCCTAGGTACTGTAGTACTGTAGTACACACTATAATACCTCCTAGGTACTGTAGTACACACTATAACACCTCCTAGGTACTGTAGTACACACTATAACACCTCCTAGGTACTGTAGTACTGCAGTACACACTATGACACCTCCTAGGTACTGTAGTACTGTAGTACACACTATAACACCTCCTAGGTACTGTAGTACACACTATAACACCTCCTAGGTACTGTAGTACACACTATAACACCTCCTAGGTACTGTAGTACTGTAGTACACACTATAATACCTCCTAGGTACTGTAGTACACACTATAACACCTCCTAGGTACTGTAGTACACACTATAACACCTCCTAGGTACTGTAGTACTGCAGTACACACTATAACACCTCCTAGGTACTGTAGTACACACTATAACACCACCTAGGTACTGTAGTACACACTATGACACCTCCTAGGTACTGTAGTACACACTATAACACCTCCTCGGTACTGTAGTACACACTATAACACCTCCTAGATACTGTAGTACACACTATAATACCTCCTAGATACTGTAGTACACACTATAACACCTCCGAGGTACTGTAGCACACACTATAACACCTCCTAGGTACTGTAATACTGTAATACACACTATAACACCTCCTTGGTACTGTAGTACTGTAGTACACACTATAACACCTCCTAGGTACTAGGTACTGTACTACACACTATAACACCTCCTAGGTACTGTAGTACACACTATAACACCTCCTAGATACTGTAGTACACACTATAATACCTCCTAGATACTGTAGTACACACTATAACACCTCCTAGGTACTGTAGTACTGTAGTACACACTATAACACCTCCTAGGTACTGTGTACTGTAGTACACACTATAACACCTCCTAGGTACTGTAGTACACACTATAACACCTCCTAGGTACTGTAGTACACACTATAACACCTCCTAGGTACTGTAGTACTGTAGTACACACTATAACACCTCCTAGGTACTGTAGTACACACTATAATACCTCCTAGATACTGTAGTACACACTATAACACCTCCTAGGTACTGTAGTACTGTAGTACACACTATAACACCTCCTAGGTACTGTAATACTGTAATACACACTATAACACCTCCTTGGTACTGTAGTACTGTAGTACACACTATAACACCTCCTAGGTACTGTGTACTGTAGTACACACTATAACACCTCCTAGGTACTGTAGTACACACTATAACACCTCCTAGGTACTGTAGTACACACTATAACACCTCCTAGGTACTGTAGTACTGTAGTACACACTATAACACCTCCTAGGTACTGTAGTACACACTATAACACCTCCTAGATACTGTAGTACACACTATAACACCTCCTAGGTACTGTAATACTGTAATACACACTATAATACCTCCTACGTACTGTAGTACACACTATAACACCTCCTAGTTACTGTAGTACACACTATAACACCTCCTAGGTACTGTAGTACACACTATAACACCTCCCTAGGTACTGTAGTACACACTATAACACCTCCTAGGTACTGTAGTACACACTATAACACCTCCTAGGTACTGTAGTACACACTATAACACCTCCTAGGTACTGTAGTACTGTAGTACACACTATAATACCTCCTAGGTACTGTAGTACACACTATAACACCTCCTAGGTACTGTAGTACACACTATAACACCTCCTAGATACTGTAGTACACACTATAACACCTCCTAGTTACTGTAGTACTGTAGTACACTCTATAACACCTCCTAGGTACTGTAGTACACAGTATTTGTATTTATATTTATTATGGATCCCCACTAGTTCCTGCCAAAGCAGCAGCTACTCTTCCTGGGGTCCAGCAACATTAAGGCAGTTCATACCAATTTAAAAACATTACAATACATTCACAGATTTCACAACACACTGCGTTCCCTCAGGTCCCTACTCTACTACCACATATCTACAGTACTAAATCCATGTGTATGTATAGTGCGTATGTTATCGTGTGTGTGTGTGTGTGTGTGTGTGTGTGTGTGTGTGTGTGTTTCTTCACAAACCCCGCTGTGCCATGACGTGTTTTTTTTTATCTAATTTTACTTCTTGCGTCAGTTACTTGATGTGGAATAGAGTTCCATGTAGTCATGGCTCTATGTAGTACTATAATACACACTATAATACCTCCTAGGTACTGTAGTACACACTATAACACCTCCTAGGTACTATAATACACTATAATACCTCCTAGGTACTGTAGTACACACTATAACACCTCCTAGGTACTGTGGTACACACTATAACACCTCCTAGGTACTGTAGTACACACTATAACACCTCCTAGGTACTGTAGTACACACTATAACACTTCCTAGGTACTGTAATACACACTATAATACCTCCTAGGTACTGTAGTACACACTATAACACCTCCTAGGTACTGTAATACACACTATAACACCTCCTAGGTACTGTAATACACACTATAACACCTCCTAGGTACTGTAGTACTGTAGTACACACTATAACACCTACTAGGTACTGTAGTACTGTAGTACACACTATAACACCTCCTAGGTACTGTAGTACACACTATAACACCTCCTAGGTACTGTAATACACACTACAATACCTCCTAGGTACTGTAGTACACACTATAACACCTCCTAGGTACTATAATACACTATAATACCTCCTAGGTACTGTAGTACACACTATAACACCTCCTAGGTACTATAATACACACTATAATACCTCCTAGGTACTGTAGTACACACTATAATACCTCCTAGGTACTGTAATACTGTAGTACACACTATAACACCTCCTAGGTACTGTAATACTGTAGTACACACTATAACACCTCCTAGGTACTGTAATACACACTACAATACCTCCTAGGTACTGTAGTACACACTATAACACCTCCTAGGTACTATAATACACACTATAATACCTCCTAGGTACTGTAGTACACACTATAACACCTCCTAGGTACTGTAGTACACACTATAACACCTCCTAGGTACTGTAGTACACACTATAACACCTCCTAGGTACTGTAGTACACACTATAACACCTCCTAGGTACTGTAGTACACACTATAACACCTCCTAGGTACTGTAGTACACACTATAACACCTCCTAGGTACTGTAGTACACACTATAACACCTCCTAGGTACTGTAATACACACTATAACACCTCCTAGGTACTGTAGTACTGTAGTACACACTATAACACCTCCTAGATACTGTAGTACACACTATAATACCTCCTAGGTACTGTAGTACACACTATAACACCTCCTAGATACTGTAATACACACTATAACACCTCCTAGGTACTGTAGTACTGTAGTACACACTATAACACCTCCTAGATACTGTAGTACACACTATAATACCTCCTAGGTACTGTAGTACACACTATAATACCTCCTAGGTACTGTAGTACACACTATAACACCTCCTAGGTACTGTAGTACTGTAGTACACACTATAACACCTCCTAGATACTGTAGTACACACTATAATACCTCCTAGGTACTGTAGTACACACTATAACACTTCCTAGATACTGTAGTACACACTATAATACCTCCTAGGTACTGTAGTACACACTATAATACCTCCTAGGTACTGTAGTACACACTATAACACCTCCTAGGTACTGTAGTACACACTATAACACCTCCTAGGTACTGTAGTACACACTATAACACCTCCTAGATACTGTAGTACACACTATAATACCTCCTAGGTACTGTAGTACTGTAATACACACTATAACACCTCCTAGATACTGTAGTACTGTAGTACACACTTTAACACCTCCTAGGTACTATAGTACTGTAATACACACTATAACACATCCTAGATAGTGTAGTACTGTAATACACACTATAACACCTCCTAGGTACTGTAGTACTGTAGTACACACTATAATACCTCCTAGGTACTGTAATACACATTATAACACCGCCTAGGTACTGTAGTACTGTAGTACACACTATAATACCTCCTAGGTACTGTAATACACACTATTACACCTCCTAGGTACTGTAGTACACACTATAACACCTCCTAGGTACTATAGTCCACATTATAACACCTCCTAGGTACTGTAATACTGTAGTACACACTATAATACCTCCTAGGTACTGTAGTACACACTATAACACCTCCTAGGTACTATAGTCCACATTATAACACCTCCTAGGTACTGTAATACTGTAGTACACACTATAATACCTCCTAGGTACTGTAGTACACACTATAACACCTCCTAGGTACTGTAGTACACACTATAACACCTCCTAGGTACTGTATTACTGTAGTACACACTATAACACCTCCTAGGTACTGTAGTACTGTAGTACACACTATAACACTTCCTAGGTACTGTATTACTGTACTACACACTATAACACCTCCTAGGTACTGTAGTACACACTATAATACCTCCTAGGTTCTGTAATACTGTAGTACACACTATAACACCTCCTAGGTACTGTAATACTGTAGTACACACTATAACACTTCCTAGGTACTGTAGTACACACTATAATACCTCCTAGGTACTGTAATACTGTAGTACACACTATAACACCTCCTAGATACTGTAATACTGTAGTACACACTATAATACCTCCTAGGTACTGTAGTACACACTATAACACCTCCTAGGTACTGTAGTACTGTAGTACACACTATAATACTTCCTAGGTACTGTAGTACACACTATAACACCTCCTAGGTACTGTAGTACACACTATAACACCTCCTAGGTACTGTAGTACACACTATAACACCTCCTAGGTACTGTAGTACACACTATAACACCTCCTAGGTACTGTAGTACACACTATAACACCTCCTAGGTACTGTAATACTGTAGTACACACTATAACACCTCCTAGGTACTGTAGTACTGTAGTACACACTATAACACCTCCTAGGTACTGTAGTACACACTATAACACCTCCTAGGTACTGTAGTACACACTATAACACCTCCTAGGTACTGTAATACTGTAGTACACACTATAACACCTCCTAGGTACTGTAGTACTGTAGTACACACTATAACACCTCCTAGGTACTGTAGTACACACTATAACACCTCCTAGGTACTGTAGTACACACTATAACACCTCCTAGGTACTGTAGTACACACTATAATACTTCCTAGGTACTGTAGTACACACTATAACACCTCCTAGGTACTGTAGTACACACTATAATACTTCCTAGGTACTGTAGTACACACTATAACACCTCCTAGGTACTGTAGTACACACTATAACACTTCCTAGGTACTGTAGTACACACTATAATACCTCCTAGGTACTGTAGTACACACTATAACACCTCCTATGTACTGTAATACACACTATAACACCTCCTAGGTACTGTAATACACACTATAATACCTCCTAGGTACTGTAGTACACACTATAACACCTCCTAGGTACTGTAATACACACTATAACACCTCCTAGGTACTGTAATACACACTATAACACCTCCTAGGTACTGTAATACACACTATAACACCTCCTAGGTACTGTAATACACACTATAACACCTCCTAGGTACTGTAGTACACACTATAATACCTCCTAGGTACTGTAGTACACACTATAACACCTCCTAGGTACTGTAATACACACTATAATACCTCCTAGGTACTGTAGTACACACTATAATACCTCCTAGGTACTGTAGTACACACTATAACACCTCCTAGGTACTGTAATACTGTAGTACACACTATAACACCTCCTAGGTACTGTAGTACTGTAGTACACACTATAATACCTCCTAGGTACTGTAGTACACACTATAATACCTCCTAGGTACTGTAGTACTGTAGTACACACTATAACACCTCCTAGGTACTGTAATACACACTATAACACCTCCTAGGTACTGTAATACACACTATAACACCTCCTAGGTACTGTAGTACACACTATAATACCTCCTAGATACTGTAATACACACTATAACACCTCCTAGGTACTGTAATACTGTAGTACACACTATAACACCTCCTAGGTACTGTAGTACTGTAGTACACACTATAACACCTCCTAGGTACTGTAGTACACACTATAACACCTCCTAGGTACTGTAGTACACACTATAACATCTCCTAGGTACTGTAATACTGTAGTACACACTATAACACCTCCTAGGTACTGTAGTACTGTAGTACACACTATAACACCTCCTAGGTACTGTAGTACACACTATAACACCTCCTAGGTACTGTAGTACACACTATAACACCTCCTAGGTACTGTAGTACACACTATAATACTTCCTAGGTACTGTAGTACACACTATAACACCTCCTAGGTACTGTAGTACACACTATAATACTTCCTAGGTACTGTAGTACACACTATAACACCTCCTAGGTACTGTAATACACACTATAACACCTCCTAGGTACTGTAGTACACACTATAATACCTCCTAGGTACTGTAGTACACACTATAACACCTCCTAGGTACTGTAATACACACTATAATACCTCCTAGGTACTGTAGTACACACTATAATACCTCCTAGGTACTGTAGTACACACTATAACACCTCCTAGGTACTGTAATACTGTAGTACACACTATAACACCTCCTAGGTACTGTAGTACTGTAGTACACACTATAATACCTCCTAGGTACTGTAGTACACACTATAATACCTCCTAGGTACTGTAGTACTGTAGTACACACTATAACACCTCCTAGGTACTGTAATACACACTATAACACCTCCTAGGTACTGTAATACACACTATAACACCTCCTAGGTACTGTAGTACACACTATAATACCTCCTAGATACTGTAATACACACTATAACACCTCCTAGGTACTGTAATACTGTAGTACACACTATAACACCTCCTAGGTACTGTAGTACTGTAGTACACACTATAACACCTCCTAGGTACTGTAGTACACACTATAACACCTCCTAGGTACTGTAGTACACACTATAACATCTCCTAGGTACTGTAATACTGTAGTACACACTATAACACCTCCTAGGTACTGTAGTACTGTAGTACACACTATAACACCTCCTAGGTACTGTAGTACACACTATAACACCTCCTAGGTACTGTAGTACACACTATAACACCTCCTAGGTACTGTAGTACACACTATAATACTTCCTAGGTACTGTAGTACACACTATAACACCTCCTAGGTACTGTAGTACACACTATAATACTTCCTAGGTACTGTAGTACACACTATAACACCTCCTAGGTACTGTAGTACACACTATAACACTTCCTAGGTACTGTAGTACACACTATAATACCTCCTAGGTACTGTAGTACACACTATAACACCTCCTAGGTACTGTAATACACACTATAACACCTCCTAGGTACTGTAATACACACTATAATACCTCCTAGGTACTGTAGTACACACTATAACACCTCCTAGGTACTGTAATACACACTATAACACCTCCTAGGTACTGTAGTACACACTATAATACCTCCTAGGTACTGTAGTACACACTATAACACCTCCTAGGTACTGTAATACACACTATAATACCTCCTAGGTACTGTAGTACACACTATAATACCTCCTAGGTACTGTAGTACACACTATAACACCTCCTAGGTACTGTAATACTGTAGTACACACTATAACACCTCCTAGGTACTGTAGTACTGTAGTACACACTATAATACCTCCTAGGTACTGTAGTACACACTATAATACCTCCTAGGTACTGTAGTACTGTAGTACACACTATAACACCTCCTAGGTACTGTAATACACACTATAACACCTCCTAGGTACTGTAATACACACTATAACACCTCCTAGGTACTGTAGTACACACTATAATACCTCCTAGATACTGTAATACACACTATAATACTTCCTAGGTACTGTAGTACTGTAGTACACACTATAACACTTCCTAGGTACTGTAGTACTGTAGTACACACTATAACACCTCCTAGGTACTGTAGTACACACTATAACACTTCCTAGGTACTGTAGTACTGTAGTACACACTATAATACTTCCTAGGTACTGTAGTACACACTATAATACCTCCTAGGTACTGTAGTACTGTAGTACACACTATAACACTTCCTAGGTACTGTAATACACATTATAACACCGCCTAGGTACTGTAGTACACACTATAATACCTCCTAGGTACTGTAGTACACACTATAATACTTCCTAGGTACTGTAGTACACACTATAACACCTCCTAGGTACTGTAGTACACACTATAACACCTCCTAGATACTGTAGTACACACTATAATACCTCCTAGGTACTGTAGTACACACTATAACACCTCCTAGATACTGTAGTACACACTATAATACTTCCTAGGTACTGTAGTACACACTATAACACCTCCTAGGTACTGTAGTACACACTATAACACTTCCTAGGTACTGTAGTACACACTATAACACCTCCTAGGTACTGTAGTACACACTATAACACCTCCTAGGTACTGTAGTACTGTAGTACACACTATAACACCTCCTAGGTACTGTAGTACACACTATAACACTTCCTAGGTACTGTAGTACACACTATAACACTTCCTAGGTACTATAATACACTATAATACTTCCTAGGTACTATAATACACTATAACACTTCCTAGGTACTGTAGTACTGTAATACACACTATAACACCTCCTAGGTACTGTAATACACACTATAACACCTCCTAGGTACTGTAGTACACACTATAATACCTCCTAGATACTGTAATACACACTATAACACCTCCTAGGTACTGTAATACTGTAGTACACACTATAACACCTCCTAGGTACTGTAGTACTGTAGTACACACTATAACACCTCCTAGGTACTGTAGTACACACTATAACACCTCCTAGGTACTGTAGTACACACTATAACATCTCCTAGGTACTGTAATACTGTAGTACACACTATAACACCTCCTAGGTACTGTAGTACTGTAGTACACACTATAACACCTCCTAGGTACTGTAGTACACACTATAACACCTCCTAGGTACTGTAGTACACACTATAACACCTCCTAGGTACTGTAGTACACACTATAATACTTCCTAGGTACTGTAGTACACACTATAACACCTCCTAGGTACTGTAGTACACACTATAATACTTCCTAGGTACTGTAGTACACACTATAACACCTCCTAGGTACTGTAGTACACACTATAACACTTCCTAGGTACTGTAGTACACACTATAATACCTCCTAGGTACTGTAGTACACACTATAACACCTCCTAGGTACTGTAATACACACTATAACACCTCCTAGGTACTGTAATACACACTATAATACCTCCTAGGTACTGTAGTACACACTATAACACCTCCTAGGTACTGTAATACACACTATAACACCTCCTAGGTACTGTAGTACACACTATAATACCTCCTAGGTACTGTAGTACACACTATAACACCTCCTAGGTACTGTAATACACACTATAATACCTCCTAGGTACTGTAGTACACACTATAATACCTCCTAGGTACTGTAGTACACACTATAACACCTCCTAGGTACTGTAATACTGTAGTACACACTATAACACCTCCTAGGTACTGTAGTACTGTAGTACACACTATAATACCTCCTAGGTACTGTAGTACACACTATAATACCTCCTAGGTACTGTAGTACTGTAGTACACACTATAACACCTCCTAGGTACTGTAATACACACTATAACACCTCCTAGGTACTGTAATACACACTATAACACCTCCTAGGTACTGTAGTACACACTATAATACCTCCTAGATACTGTAATACACACTATAATACTTCCTAGGTACTGTAGTACTGTAGTACACACTATAACACTTCCTAGGTACTGTAGTACTGTAGTACACACTATAACACCTCCTAGGTACTGTAGTACACACTATAACACTTCCTAGGTACTGTAGTACTGTAGTACACACTATAATACTTCCTAGGTACTGTAGTACACACTATAATACCTCCTAGGTACTGTAGTACTGTAGTACACACTATAACACTTCCTAGGTACTGTAATACACATTATAACACCGCCTAGGTACTGTAGTACACACTATAATACCTCCTAGGTACTGTAGTACACACTATAATACTTCCTAGGTACTGTAGTACACACTATAACACCTCCTAGGTACTGTAGTACACACTATAATACCTCCTAGGTACTGTAGTACACACTATAACACCTCCTAGGTACTGTAGTACACACTATAATACCTCCTAGGTACTGTAGTACACACTATAACACCTATAACAAGGTAAAAATCTGTCGTTCTGCCCCCTGAACAAGGCAGTTAACCCATTATTCCCCGGTAGGCCGTCATTATAAATAAGAATTTGTTCTTAACTGACTTACCTAGTTAAACAACTGAACTTCCTCCTCTGCTACGCGTGCGCTCTTGTTTTTCTGGCCTAGAGGCTTCTGATGGGCCACGTTTCCCGTAAATATAACCCTAAAGTCCTAGTTAGTTCCACAACTCTAACTCATAGACGAATCCCCAAGTTCTAGAAGAATGTAGGATCCTGCCTCTTCCTCTCATGTCTCCATCGAACCTTAAGATCATCTGCCATGTTATTTGTGATGAGAATGACAACTCTCTATTTTTACACATTCACCCACTCCTCTCCTCCATCCATCCTTCTGTTCCCAGAAAATCGACACAGAACCAGTCAGCCAGCGTTCACAGAACCAACTCCATCACTTCCTCCATCTGCATCACTTTGAGAAAAGAGAAAGAAAATAAAGAGAGAGAACAGGAAGAGAAGAGGAAGAAGAGCCATCCTCCTCCTGTCTCTCTGCCGTCCCCACTGGTTACCCTGACTCCTCCTCATCCTGTCTCTCTGCCGTCCCCACTGGTTACCCTGACTCCTCCTCCTCCTGTCTCTCTGCCGTCCCCACTGGTTACCCTGACTCCTCCTCCTCCTCCTCCTCATCCTGTCTCTGTGCCGTCCCCACTGGTTACCCTGACTCCTCCTCCTCCTCCTCCTCATCCTGTCTCTGTGCCGTCCCCACTGGTTACCCTGACTCCTCCTCCTCCTCCTCCTCCTCCTCCTGTCTCTCTGCCGTCCCCACTGGTTACCCTGACTCCTCCTCATCCTCCTCCTCCTCCTCCTGTCTCTCTGCCGTCCCCACTGGTTACCCTGACTCCTCCTCCTCCTCCTCCTCCTCCTCCTGTCTCTCTGCCGTCCCCACTGGTTACCCTGACTCCTCCTCCTCCTCCTCCTCCTCTTCCTGTCTCTCTGCCGTCCCCACTGGTTACCCGGTCTCCGCCTCCCCCTCTGATCTCCTCCCCCACCTCTCCCTTGGCCCAGCCCTCTCAGCTGACAGCTCTCCTCGCTAGGCGTAAGTCCACTGTCACCATCCCTGCTACCAATGAAGTTACCACGCGGGGTATGAACCGTCCCTCCCCTGAGCGCATGCCCTACCTCCCCCACTCTCCCTTCCATCTCTTCTCCTACGACTTCGATGAGGAACCGATACCACCCACAACTAAACAGGAAGTGGACTCTGCTGCTGCTGCCAGGTTAGAAGGCGCAAAGGACTACATTTCCCCAAATTCCTCAGAGATTCTTCCTCACTGATTGCCAGCTGTTTGAATTCTGTTACTTCCTGTTTCTCTGCTACTTTATGGAGTCTTTCACTGCTTCCAGTCTTCCTTCTGTCACTGCGTCTAGAAGCCTCACTGCCAACAAGCTTTCACTTGGTCCTACTTATGCCACTTTAAGTCTTACTTCCTTTCACCCTTTCTTCTTCTGCTACTCTGTGTTTAAAAGCCTCCCCGTTTTCTGCTATGTTAGAAAGCCTCACCACCAAACTGACACAGCCAGTGGGTGACTTTCTCTTGTACCACTGCACTACGACTCTCTCTACTACCGTTCACCTCTTCAGGTCTCCTGTCACCTTTACCTCTGCCTGCCTAAAAGACATGATCTCTCCCCCCTCTTCCACTGTCTCCACTTCTTCTAGTTGACCAGCAGTACTACTGTTGTATTTAATAACTATGTTCTTTTATGTACTTTATCATTTCCTTTAGGTAACAGATCTAACAGTTGTAACAGGTATACCAGGAATAACAAGTATAACAGTTATAACAGCTATAACAGGAATAACAAGTATAACAGTTATAACAGGTATAACAGTTATAACAGCTATAACAGGAATAACAAGTATTACAGTTATAACAGGTATAACAGGAATAACAAGTATAACAGTTATAACAGGAATAACAAGTATAACAGTTATAACAGGTATACCAGGTATAACAGGAATAACAAGTATAACAGTTATAACAGCTATAACAGGAATAACAAGTATAACAGTTATAACAGGAATAACAGGAATAACAGTTATAACAGGAATAACAAGTATAACAGTTATAACAGGAATAACAAGTATAACAGTTATAACAGGAATAACAAGTATAACAGTTATAACAGGTATAACAGGAATAACAAGTATAACAGTTATAACAGCTATAACAGGAATAACAAGTATAACAGTTATAACAGTTATAACAGTTATAACAGGAATAACAAGTATAACAGTTATAACAGGAATAACAAGTATAACAGTTATAACAGGTATAACAGGAATAACAAGTATAACAGTTATAACAGCTATAACAGGAATAACAAGTATAACAAGTATAACAGTTATAACAGGAATAACAAGTATAACAGTTATAACAGGTATAACAGGAATAACAAGTATAACAGTTATAACATATATAACAGTTATAACAGGTATAACAGGTATAACAGTTATAACAGGTATAACAGGTATAACATATATAACAGGTATAACAGCTATAACAGGTCTAACAGGAATAACAGGTATAACAGTTATAACAGGTATAGCAGTTATAACAGGTATAACAGTTATAACAGGTATAACAGGAATAACAAGTATAACAGGTATAACAGTTATAACAGGAATAACAAGTATAACAGTTATAACAGGAATAACAAGTATAACAGTTATAACAGGTATAACAGGAATAACAAGTATAACAGTTATAACAGCTATAACAGGAATAACAAGTATAACAGTTATAACAGTTATAACAGTTATAACAGGAATAACAAGTATAACAGTTATAACAGGAATAACAAGTATAACAGTTATAACAGGTATAACAGGAATAACAAGTATAACAGTTATAACAGCTATAACAGGAATAACAAGTATAACAAGTATAACAGTTATAACAGGAATAACAAGTATAACAGTTATAACAGGTATAACAGGAATAACAAGTATAACAGTTATAACATATATAACAGTTATAACAGGTATAACAGGTATAACAGTTATAACAGGTATAACAGGTATAACATATATAACAGGTATAACAGCTATAACAGGTCTAACAGGAATAACAGGTATAACAGTTATAACAGGTATAGCAGTTATAACAGGTATAACAGTTATAACAGGTATAACAGGAATAACAAGTATAACAGGTCTAACAGTTATAACAGGAATAACAAGTATAACAGTTATAACAGGTATAACAGGTATAACAGGAATAACAAGTACAACAGGTATAACAGGTATAACAGGTATAACAGGTATAACAGGAATAACAAGTACAACAGGTATAACAGGTATAACAGGTATAACAGGTATAACAGGAATAACAAGTATAACAGTTATAACAGGTATAACAGGTATAACAGGAATAACAAGTACAACAGGTATAACAGGTATAACAGGTATAACAGGTATAACAGGAATAACAAGTATAACAGTTATAACAGGTATAACAGGAATAACAAGTACAACAGGTATAACAGGTATAACAGTTATAACAGGTATAACATATATAACAGCTATAACAGTTATAACAGGTATAACAGGAATAACAGGAATAACAAGTATAACAGTTATAACAGGTATAACAGGAATAACAGGTATAACAGTTATAACAGGTCTAACAGGAATAACAAGTATAACAGTTATAACAGGTATAACAGTTATAACAGGTCTAACAGGAATAACAGGTATAACAGTTATAACAGGTCTAACAGGAATAACAAGTATAACAGTTATAACAGGTATAACAGTTATAACAGGTCTAACAGGAATAACAGGAAAAACAAGTATAACAGGTATAACAGGAATAACAAGTATAACAGGTATAACAGGTATAACAGGTATAACAGTTATAACAGGAATAACAGGTATAACAGGAATAACAAGTATAACAGTTATAACAGGTCTAACAGGAATAACAAGTATAACAGGAATAACAAGTATAACAGTTATAACAGGTCTAACAGGAATAACAAGTATAACAGTTATAACAGGAATAACAGGTATAACAGGAATAACAAGTATAACAGTTATAACAGGTCTAACAGGAATAACAAGTATAACAGGAATAACAAGTATAACAGTTATAACAGGTCTAACAGGAATAACAAGTATAACAGGAATAACAGTTATAACAGGTATAACAGTTATAACAGGTATAACAGTTATAACAGGTATAACAGGTATAACAGGTATAACATATATAACAGCTATAACAGTTATAACAGGTATAACAGTTATAACAGGTATAACAGGTATAACAGTTATAACAGGTATAACAGGAATAACAAGTATAACAGTTATAACAGGAATAACAAGTATAACAGGTATAACAGGTATAACAGGAATAACAGGTATAACAGGAATAACAAGTATAACAGGTCTAACAGGAATAACAAGTATAACAGTTATAACAGGTATAACAGTTATAACAGGTCTAACAGGAATAACAGGAAAAACAAGTATAACAGTTATAACAGGTATAACAGGAATAACAAGTATAACAGTTATAACAGGTCTAACAGGAATAACAAGTATAACAGGAATAACAGGTATAACAGTTATAACAGGTATAACAGTTATAACAGGTCTAACAGGAATAACAGGTCTAACAGTTATAACAGGTATAACAGTTATAACAGGTATAACAGTTATAACAGGTATAACAGGTATAACAGGTATAACAGTATATAACAGCTATAACAGGTATAACAGGAATAACAGGTATAACAGGTATAACAGGAATAACAGGTATAACAGGTATAACAGGAATAACAAGTATAACAGGTATAACAGGAATAACAGTTATAACAGGTATAACAGGAATAACAAGTATAACAGTTATAACAGGTATAACAGGTATAACAGGTATAACATATATAACAGCTATAACAGTTATAACAGGTATAACAGTTATAACAGGTATAACAGTTATAACAGGTATAACAGGTATAACAGTTATAACAGGTATAACAGTTATAACAGGTATAACAGGTATAACAGGTATAACATATATAACAGCTATAACAGTTATAACAGGTATAACAGTTATAACAGGTATAACAGGTATAACAGTTATAACAGGTATAACAGGAATAACAAGTATAACAGGTATAACAGGTATAACAGTTATAACAGGTATAACAGGAATAACAAGTATAACAGTTATAACAGGTATAACAGGTATAACAGGTATAACATATATAACAGCTATAACAGTTATAACAGGTATAACAGTTATAACAGGTATAACAGGTATAACAGTTATAACAGGTATAACAGGAATAACAGGAATAACAGGTATAACAGGAATAACAGGTATAACAGTTATAACAGGTATAACAGTTATAACAGGTCTAACAGGAATAACAGGTCTAACAGTTATAACAGGTATAACAGTTATAACATGTCTAACAGGAATAACAGGAAAAACAAGTATAACAGTTATAACAGGAATAACAGGTCTAACAGGAATAACAGTTATAACAGGTCTAACAGGAATAACAGGTCTAACAGTTATAACATGTCTAACAGGTATAACAGGAATAACAGGTATAACAGGAATAACATGTATAACAGTTATAACAGGAATAACAGGTCTAACAGTTATAACAGGTCTAACAGTTATAACAGCTGTCTAACAGGTCTAACAGGAATAACAGGTATAACAGTTATAACAGGTCTAACAGGAATAACAGGTATAACAGTTATAACAGGTATAACAGGAATAACAGGTCTAACAGTTATAACACGTCTAACAGTTATAACAGGTCTTGCTTTTCATCTCCATGTCTCTGCACTAGTTTGTGATGCTGTTACGTAGCTAAGGGGTCGTGCTCCGTTCTTCTCATCTACTGCCGTTAGCTAACATGAATTAGCCTACCGTTAGCTAGAAATGCCTACTATAAACTATCAGGGGTATAGGCTAATTCTGCTAACTAAGGTGATTCTATCTTCTCAATTCAGCCACTGTTATTAGCCACAGTAGACAGGGGCTTGTGTTTAGTTTGTGTTTAGGTTCAAACGTGTAGGCTACTAATGGTATCAAACATGCTATTACGTCTATCTAACAGGGTGCTAGCTAGCAGGGGGACAAGCACACGTCTCACCTATAGTAGGCTACAGCTGTCTAGTTGTAAAGGTTTCTAATCGATCACCTATTAAGTCTAAACAGGGTGCTAGCTAGCAGGGGCTCATGTTGGTTTTCTCAACCTCTTCTATAAGGGAACAGTGGTGGGATATTTTTAGTTCTCCCTCAGTATCACTCACTCTGTCTCTCTCTCTCTCTCTCTCTCTCGCTCTCCACAGAACTGGAGCTCAAAGTACTCCCGTCACGCCAGCAAATAAGTGAGCGAGCACAGTTCACGCACACGCACACACGCACACACGCACACACGCACACACGCACACACGCACACACGCACACAGACACACACACACACGCACACGCACACGCACACGCACACGCGCACACGCGCACACGCACACACACACACACACAGACACAGACACACACACACACACACACGCACACACGCACACACACACACACACACACACACACACACACACACACACACACACACACACACACACACACACACACACACACACACACACACACACACACACACACATAGTTAAGTGTTATGTTTTAACTTTACCTGGGCTCTATTAAAAACCTGTCACTTCCTGTCTCTCCCTGCCGCTTCCTGTCTCCTCCTGTCTCTCCCTGTCTCTCCCTGTCTCTTCCTGTCTCCTCCTGTCTCTCCCTGTCTCCTCTTGTCTCCTCCTGTCTCCTCCTGTCTCCTCCTGTCTCTCCCTGTCTCCTCCTGTCTCCTCCTGTCTCTCCCTGTCTCCTCCTGTCTCACCCTGTCTCCTCCTGTCTCTCCCTGTCTCCTCCTGTCTATCCCTATCTCCTACTGTCTCTCCCTGTCTCCTCCTGTCTCCTCCTGTCTCTCCCTGTCTCCTCCTGTCTCACCCTGTCTCCTCCTGTCTCTCCCTGTCTCCTCCTGTCTATCCCTATCTCCTACTGTCTCTCCCTGTCTCCTCCTGTCTCCTCCTGTCTCTCCCTGTCTCCTCCTGTCTCTCCCTGTCTCCTCCTGTCTCTCCCTGTCTCCTCCTGTCTCCTCCTGTCTCTCCCTGTCTCTCCCTGTCTCCTCCTGTCTCCTCCTGTCATTCCCTGTCTCCTCCTGTCTCTCCCTGTCTCCTCCTGTCTCCTCCTGTCTCCTCCTGTCTCCTCCTGTCTCTCCCGTTCTTTTCCTGTCTCTCCCTGTCTTTTCCCCTCTTTCTCTCTCTCTTATTCTCTCTCTTTTACTCTTTCTCCCCCTCTCTCTCTCTCTCTCTCTCTCTCTCTCTCTGTTGCTCTATATCCCTCCATGTCTCTCTGTCCCCCCTCAGGTCTCCTCTGGGTGGTCTCCTCTCCTCCTCCTACAGACAGCATCAGGAGTCTCTGTCGGCCGAGAGAGAGAGAGAGACGTCGTGCAGAGAGAGAGGAAAGACTGCAGAGGATAGAGAGAGAGGAGAGGAACAAACACAGTCGAGACTATGTGGACAAAATGGAAGAGGCCAGGATGGCACGGGATGAGAGGTGAGTTTAAAATACATCAACTACACAAACACATCACACAGAGAGGGAGGGAGAGAGAGAGAGAGAGACAGAGAGAGAGACAGAGAGGGGGGAGAGAGAGAGACAGAGAGAGAGATGGGGAGAGAGAGAGAGAGAAGGGGGAGAGAGCGAAAGAGAGACAGCGAGACAGAGGGATGGGGAAGAGAGCGAGAGAGAGAGACAGAGAGAGAGAGGGATGGGGGAGGGAGCGAGAGAGAGAGACAGAGAGAGAGAGGGATGGGGGAGGGAGCGAGAGAGAGACAGAGAGACAGAGGGAGATGGGGAAGTGAGAGAGGGAGAGAGATGGGGAAGTGAGAGAGGGAGAGAGATTGGGAAGAGAGAGAGGGATGGGGAAGAGAGAGAGAGAGAGAGATGGGGGAAGAGAGAGAGAGACAGAAAGAGAGAGAGAGAGGGATGGGAGAGAGAGAGAGAGAGAGAGAGATGGGGGAAGAGAGAGAGAGACAGAGAGAGAGGGATGGGGAAGAGAGAGACAGAGAGAGAGGGATGGGGGAGAGAGAGAGAGAGAGAGATGGGGGAAGAGAGAGAGAGACAGAAAGAGAGGAGAGAGAGAGAGGATGGGAGAGAGAGAGAGAGAGAGAGAGAGATGGGGAGAGAGAGAGAGAGAGAGGGATGGGGGAAGAGAGAGAGAGACAGAGAGAGAGAGATGGGGGAGAGAGAGACAGACAGAGAGAGAGAGATGGGGGAGAGAGAGACAGAGAGAGAGGGATGGGGGAGAGAGAGACAGAGAGAGAGGGATGGGGGAGAGAGAGAGAGAGAGAGATGGGGAAGAGAGAGAGAGAGACAGAGAGAGAGAGACAGAGAGAGAGAGAGAGAGAGAGAGGGATGGGAGAGAGAGAGAGAGGGATGGGGGAAGAGAGAGAGAGAGAGGGATGGGGAAGAGAGAGAGAGAGAGACAGAGGGATGGGGAAGAGAGCGAGAGAGACAGAGAGGGATGGGGGAAGAGAGAGAGAGACAGAGAGAGAGAGATGGGGAGAGAGAGACAGACAGAGAGAGAGAGATGGGGGAGAGAGAGACAGAGAGAGAGGGATGGGGGAAGAGAGAGAGAGAGAGACAGAGGGATGGGGAAGAGAGCGAGAGAGACAGAGAGAGAGAGATGGGGAGAGAGAGACAGACAGAGAGAGAGAGATGAGGGGAGAGAGAGAGACAGAGAGAGAGGGATAGGGGAGAGAGAGACAGAGAGAGAGGGATAGGGGGAGAGAGAGACAGAGAGAGAGGGATAGGGGAGAGAGAGACAGAGAGAGAGGGATGGGGGAGAGAGAGACAGAGAGAGAGGGATGGGGGAGAGAGAGACAGAGAGAGAGGGATGGGGGAGAGAGAGACAGAGAGAGAGGGATGGGGGAGAGAGAGACAGAGAGAGAGGGATAGGGGAGAGAGAGACATAGAGAGAGGGATAGGGGAGAGAGAGACAGAGAGAGAGGGATAGGGGAGAGAGAGACAGAGAGAGAGGGATAGGGGAGAGAGAGACAGAGAGAGAGGGATGGGGGAGAGAGAGACAGAGAGAGAGGGATGGGGGAGAGAGAGACAGAGAGAGAGGGATGGGGGAGAGAGAGACAGAGAGAGAGGGATGGGGGAGAGAGAGACATAGAGAGAGGGATGGGGGGCATCCTACCATCACACAGTCTGCCAATAACACAAGTATTGACTTGAGGGAATATGTCTCCAGTTAAGAAACAGTTCCTGCTTTGTAATTGTTTTCAGGTTAGAAATGTGCCCTTTACTGCCAAAGGCACAGCGTAACAAAACTACTTTCCTCGCTTTGTCTGTGTTAAGAAGCAGTATGTTAACTGCAGCCTGTGGGTTGTCAGGAAACTGATGATGTTGACTGAACACTGTGAAAAGACTCCACGATTCAATATTTTACTTCTGCACTCTACCTAAAACACAAACACACACATACACACACACACACACACACACACACACACACACACACACACACACACACACACACACACACACACACACACACACACACACACATACACACACACACACACACACACACACACTGGCACAAGAACACACACACATCTGTGTTAGAATCCCATTTCCTCCTGCTGTCTCTGTGAAGTGGACTGAGCTTCATGGATACAGAACACATTCAGGAGAGAAGGGGGAGTTGGGTGATGAAGGGGAAAGGGAGGGTAGAGAGAGGAGTGGGTTAGAGAGGGGTGGGTTAGAGAGGGGTGGGTTAGAGAGGGGTGGGATAGAGAGGGGGGTGGGATAGAGAGAGGGGTGGGGATAGAGAGGGGGTGGGATAGAGAGGGGTGGGATAGAGAGGGGTGGGATAGAGAGGGGTGGGATAGAGAGGGGTGGGATAGAGAGGGGTGGGTTAGAGAGGGGGTGGGATAGAGAGGGGTGGGATAGAGAGGGGTGGGATAGAGAGGGGTGGGATGAGAGGGGTGGGATAGAGAGGGGGTGGGTTAGAGAGGGGTGGGATAGAGAGGGGGTGGGATAGAGAGGGGGGTGGGATAGAGAGGGGGTGGGATAGAGAGAGGTGGGATAGAGAGGGGTGGGTTAGAGAGGGGTGGGATAGAGAGGGGTGGGATGAGAGGGGTGGGTTGAGAGGGGTGGGATAGAGAGGGGTGGGATAGAGAGGGGTGGGTTAGAGAGGGGTGGGATAGAGAGGGGTGGGGATAGAGAGGGGTGGGATGGAGAGGGGTGGGATAGAGAGGGGTGGGATAGAGAGGGGTGGGATAGAGAGGGGTGGGTTAGAGAGGGGTGGGTAGAGAGGGGTGGGATAGAGAGGGGTGGGTTAGAGAGGGGTGGGATAGAGAGGGGGGTGGGATAGAGAGGGGGGTGGGATAGAGAGGGGTGGGATAGAGAGGGGTGGGATAGAGAGGGGTGGGGTTAGAGAGGGGTGGGATAGAGAGGGGTGGGATAGAGAGGGGTGGGATAGAGAGGGGTGGGATAGAGAGGGGTGGGATAGAGAGGGGGTGGGATAGAGAGGGGTGGGTTAGAGAGGGGTGGGTTAGAGAGGGGTGGGATAGAGAGGGGTGGGGATAGAGAGGGGTGGGATAGAGAGAGGTGGGATAGAGAGGGGTGGGATAGAGAGGGGTGGGATAGAGAGGGGTGGGTTAGAGAGGGGTGGGATAGAGAGGGGTGGGATAGAGAGGGGTGGGTTAGAGAGGGGTGGGTTAGAGAGGGGTGGGTTAGAGAGGGGTGGGATAGAGAGGGGGGTGGGGATAGAGAGGGGTGGGTTAGAGAGGGGTGGGATGGAGAGGGGTGGGATAGAGAGGGGTGGGATAGAGAGGGGTGGGATAGAGAGGGGGGTGGGATAGAGAGGGGTGGGTTAGAGAGGGGTGGGATAGAGAGGGGTGGGATAGAGAGGGGTGGGATAGAGAGGGGTGGGATAGAGAGGGGTGGGATAGAGAGGGGTGGGATAGAGAGGGGTGGGGATAGAGAGGGGTGGGATAGAGAGGGGTGGGATAGAGAGGGGTGGGATAGAGAGGGGTGGGTTAGAGAGGGGTGGGATAGAGAGGGGTGGGATAGAGAGGGGTGGGATAGAGAGGGGTGGGAGTAGAGAGGGGGTGGGATAGAGAGGGGGTGGGATAGAGGGGGTGGGATGAGAGGGGTGGGATAGAGAGGGGTGGGATAGAGAGGGTGGGATAGAGAGGGGTGGGATAGAGAGGGGTGGGATAGAGAGGGGTGGGATAGAGAGGGGTGGGGGTAGAGAGGGGTGGGATAGAGAGGGGTGGGATAGAGAGGGGTGGGATAGAGAGAGGTGGGATAGAGAGAGGGTGGGATAGAGAGGGGTGGGTTAGAGAGGGGTGGGATAGAGAGGGGTGGGATAGAGAGGGGTGGGATAGAGAGGGGTGGGATAGAGAGGGGGGTGGGATAGAGAGGGGTGGGTTAGAGAGGGGTGGGATAGAGAGGGGTGGGATAGAGAGGGGTGGGATAGAGAGGGGTGGGATAGAGAGGGGTGGGTTAGAGAGGGGTGGGATAGAGAGGGGTGGGATAGAGAGGGGTGGGTTAGAGAGGGGTGGGATAGAGAGGGGTGGGATAGAGAGGGGTGGGATAGAGAGGGGTGGGATAGAGGGGGGTGGGATAGAGAGGGGTGGGATAGAGAGGGGGGTGGGATAGAGAGGGGGGTGGGATAGAGAGGGGTGGGATAGGAGGGGTGGGATAGAGAGGGGGGTGGGATAGAGAGGGGTGGGATAGAGGGGGTGGGATAGAGATGGGGGTGGGATAGAGAGGGGTGGGGTAGAGAGGGGTGGGAGTAGAGAGGTGGGATAGAGAGGGGTGGGGTAGAGAGGGGTGGGATAGAGAGGGGTGGGATAGAGAGGGGTGGGGTAGAGAGGGGTGGGTTAGAGAGGGGTGGGATAGAGAGGGGTGGGATAGAGAGAGGTGGGATAGAGAGGGGTGGGATAGAGAGGGGTGGGATAGAGAGGGTGGGATAGAGAGGGGTGGGGTAGAGAGGGGTGGGATAGAGAGGAGGTGGGATAGAGAGGGGTGGGATAGAGAGGGGTGGGATAGAGAGGGGTGGGATAGAGAGGGTGGGATAGAGAGAGAGGTGGGATAGAGAGGGGTGGGATAGAGAGAGGTGGGATAGAGAGGGGTGGGATAGAGAGGGGTGGGATAGAGAGGGGTGGGATAGAGAGGGGTGGGGATAGAGAGGGGTGGGATAGAGAGAGGTGGGATAGAGAGGGGTGGGATAGAGAGGGGTGGGATAGAGAGGGGTGGGATAGAGAGGGGTGGGGATAGAGAGGGGGGTGGGATAGAGAGGGGTGGGGGTAGAGAGGGGTGGGATAGAGAGGGGTGGGATAGAGAGGGGGGTGGGATAGAGAGGGGTGGGATAGAGAGGGGTGGGGTGGGAGTAGAGGGGTGGGATGAGAGAGGGGGTGGGATAGAGAGGGGTGGGATAGAGAGGGGTGGGATAGAGAGGGGGTGGGGATAGAGAGGGGTGGGATAGAGAGGGGTGGGATAGAGAGGGGTGGGATAGAGAGGGGTGGGATAGAGAGGGGTGGGATAGAGAGGGGTGGGGGTAGAGAGGGGTGGGATAGAGAGAGGTGGGATAGAGAGAGGGTGGGATAGAGAGAGGGTGGGGGTAGAGAGAGGGGTGGGAGTAGAGAGAGGGTGGGATAGAGAGGGGTGGGATAGAGAGAGGTGGGATAGAGAGGGGTGGGATAGAGAGAGGTGGGATAGAGAGAGGGTGGGATAGAGAGGGGTGGGATAGAGAGGGGTGGGGATAGAGAGGGGTGGGATAGAGAGGTGGGGATAGAGAGGGGTGGGATAGAGAGGGGTGGGATAGAGAGGGGTGGGATAGAGAGGGGTGGGATAGAGAGGGGTGGGATAGAGAGGGGTGGGATAGAGAGAGGTGGGATAGAGAGAGGTGGGATAGAGAGGGGTGGGATAGAGAGGGGTGGGATAGGAGAGGTGGGATAGAGAGGGGTGGGATAGAGAGGGTGGGATAGAGAGGGGTGGGATAGAGAGGGGTGGGATAGAGAGAGGTGGGATAGAGAGGGGTGGGATAGGGAGGGGTGGGGATAGAGAGGGGTGGGATAGAGAGGGGTGGGATAGAGAGGGTGGGATAGAGAGGGGTGGGATAGAGAGGGGTGGGATAGAGAGGGGTGGGATAGAGAGGGGTGGGATAGAGAGGGGGTGGGATAGAGAGAGGTGGGATAGAGAGGGGTGGGATAGAGAGGGGTGGGATAGAGAGGGGTGGGATAGAGAGAGGTGGGATAGAGAGAGGTGGGATAGAGAGGGGTGGGATAGAGAGAGGTGGGATAGAGAGGGGTGGGATAGAGAGAGGTGGGATGAGAGGGGTGGGATAGAGAGAGGTGGGATAGAGAGGGGTGGGATAGAGAGGGGTGGGATGGAGAGGTGGTGGGATAGAGAGAGGTGGGATAGAGAGAGGTGGGATGAGGGGTGGGATAGAGAGGGGTGGGATAGAGAGGGGTGGGATAGAGAGGGGTGGGATGAGAGAGGGGGTGGGATAGAGAGAGGTGGGATAGAGAGGGGTGGGATAGAGAGGGGTGGGATAGAGAGGGGTGGGATAGAGAGGTGGGATAGAGAGGGTGGGATAGAGAGAGGTGGGATAGAGAGGAGTGGGATAGAGAGAGGTGGGATAGAGAGGGGTGGGATAGAGAGAGGTGGGATAGAGAGGGGTGGGATAGAGAGAGGTGGGATAGGAGAGGTGGGATAGAGAGGGGTGGGATAGAGAGGGGTGGGATAGAGAGGGGTGGGATAGAGAGGGTGGGATAGAGAGGGGTGGGATAGAGAGGGGTGGGATAGAGAGGGGTGGGATAGAGAGGGGTGGGATAGAGAGGGGTGGGATGAGAGGAGTGGGATAGAGAGAGGTGGGATAGAGAGGAGTGGGATAGAGAGAGGTGGGTAGAGAGGAGTGGGGATAGGAGAGGTGGGATAGAGAGGGGTGGGATAGAGAGGGGTGGGATAGAGAGAGGGTGGGATAGAGAGAGGTGGGATAGAGAGGGGTGGGATAGAGAGGGGTGGGATAGAGAGGGGTGGGATAGAGAGGGGTGGGATAGAGGAGGTGGGATGAGGGGTGGGATAGAGAGGGGTGGGATAGAGAGGGGTGGGATAGAG